>NC_134271.1:68476993-68754493 GCF_031893055.1 Leptodactylus fuscus
GGCTCTTAACCGGGTTCGATGGAACCCCAGGCCCTATGCACGGTTCATTTTGTGTACCAGTAAAAAAACATATACCTATGTCTTGAATTTGGAACAAAATCATATTTGATTTATCACTAAAGAAGGGTTCGGTGAATGTGCATATGAAACTGGTGGGTTCGGTACCTCAAACAAGGTTAACAACCACTGATGTATAGTAATCCTCTTGCTCCTACTCAGCATGCAAATCAGCTGTTTTGTGCACCTGAGCCATGGGTGACCTGTCAGAGCACCACTTTTCACCCGTGGTCACCAACCAGGACAGTCCTTTACCATTAAGACGTGGCCATTATATGTGGCAACCAGTGGTGAAAAGGAACACTGCACCAGATGTGCACAATCCTGGAATACCGAACAGCTCATTTGCAAACAGATTGGAAGCTGATTTTCCCAACAGCAAGCTTGCGCATCAACAAAAACGGTATGTTCACCATGTCACTAACAGCCCCAACAAAAGCATATATATGCATTAAAAAAGTATTTTAGAGGTGGTAGACCCTTTATACTGTTGGGCCCCCTTAGACTCTTTGCCCAGGTGTGGCTAAATATTTGCACCACATAAAGATATGCCGTCTGAATCAGTCAGGGCTCGTTCACATTTGTGCCCGGGACTCTGTTCTGCAGGTTTCCGTTTCCTGCACAAAAAAAAACCTGCACGCATCTTTCAAACCCATTCATTTGAATGGGTTAGAAAAATTTCCAACCGTGAGCACCGGTGAGCGTTTTATGCTCTCCGCGGCGAAATAGTTTTTTTTTAAACCGGACGCAGAATCGGACATGCAGTACTCTGTGTCCGGTTTTAAAAAAACAGTTTCGCCGCGGAAAGCATAAAACACTCACTGGTGCTCAGGTCGGACTCGGCATGACAGAAGACGGAAACCTGATAACGGAGTCCAGACGCTGATGTGAACACAGCGTCAGCAGAACAGGTTTGCTTTACAATAGTGCATGAATATTGCTATACCAAATCAGAACTAGCAGTAAATCCCACCCTCCGAACTTCTTCAAATAATATCTGTGAAATGGAGTGTTTCTTATGACTCCTGGCTCTAATAAATGGCTGGAGGACTCTAAGCGAGAAGCATGTGGGCAAGTCAACTTACTTTACAGTCCCTTCTAGCAGCACTTTGGTGAGTCACTTAGGGTGTGCAGTGGACCCATTAATTTCATATTATTTGTGTATTCATTTATGTATTGTGACAGCTTGTACTGCAGTGAGATTGTTTCCTTTCACATCTGCTAATGTTTGTATTCAGAGACTTTTTCTAGATCAACAGTGCAAGAAACTACAAAACTGTAGAATGTAAGTACGTGTCATAAATAATGGACTTACTGAACTTGATGATAGATTAATGTCCAAAGAATACCAAATTATACAAAGCATTAGCATTAACTATATTGTAATGTATAGAGGTACTTGATACACTGGGAGAGAATCAGTTTTTAATTATTAATTTGCGCTTACACTTGACAGTATCCATCTTCACTTAGATTTTTTTTTTTTATGCTCTTAATTTCTGATCTTTTTAAATATGATTATGACAATGTTGTATTGAAGCTTAAATGGGTTGTCCAGGCAAAAATGGACAAATCTTTTAAAGTTTAAATAACCTGGGGGCAGTGAAAAAAAAATGCAAACTTACCTGTCCCCTTTGCTCCTGTGTCCTCTCACGCCTCCCGATTCATCCGCTCCGGCAGTGTCTTTTGGCATTGTGCTGAAGCCGCTGATTGGCCTCAGCAAAGGGCCTGAATGTCACTACCTGTTACATCACGAGTCCTCATCCTGAGGCCTGCTGAGGCCACTGATTGACCTCAGCAGTCACTTGACCACTGAGGCCAGTCAGCAGCCTCAGCACATCTTCAAAAGATACCTGGGAGAGCAGACGAACCGAGAGGCGCGGGATGAAACCAGAGCAACAGGGACAGGTGAGTATGCATTTTTTTTATTTTTTCACTGCCCCAGCAGATTTAAACTTTAAAAGTTTTGCTTGGACAACCCCTTTAAGGTTTATTATGGGACAGGAAGTCCCATAATCAGATCATATCCTAAAATTTTGTGTATATCAGAACTAAAAATCTCTGTTACATTTTAAAGCTTTTAAGGACTTCCATAGCAGTGATGTCATAACTGCAAAAAACTAGAGGCTGTTACAAGGTAACAACAGTAAACAATAAATTGTGAACAGTGTAAATAACAGTAGTCAGGCCTGGTTGACATCTGCATTCTGTATTCCATTCCCCCGACCCCCTGAACGGAATACCGAACGCATTGACAAGCGGTGAGCAATGAAAGAACATGGACCCCTTAGACTATAACGGGGTCCATCTGTTTTCTGCACAGTCTCCACTCAAATCATGCGGAGAGGAAAGTAGTTCATGAAGCACTTTTCTCTCTGCATGTTCTGTGTGGACACCACACAGAAAACACACTGACCCCATTATAGTCTAGGGGGCACTGTGCTTTCATAAGCTCACCGCTTGTCAATGCGTTCGGAATACCGAACGTAGATGTGAACCAGGCCTAGCATGCACAGTGCAAGTGCTGCACCACATCTGCATCATATGCACTCACCCTCAGAGAGGTGAGGGTCTACCCTTACAGGTACAGGTACCACATGACAGGCACAACTAAGGATCAGCAAATAGCACTGAATTTCAAAAATGGTCTTTCAATCACTGAAAAAATGTAGATTTATAGAGGACCCTTTACCACCTCCACCAAATCCAGTTCTTTACATTATTTAATAGTTGCTGCTCCAATGATTCTAGCACAGTTGGAATTTTTTCTCTAACTCCCACCATTCCCATGCAAAATGTAGTTAGTTTTGCTGTTCCAGATACACTATATGTAGGCTCTTTGCTGTCAGATGAGTGGTGTCAGACAGGAGCAGACAAGGGGGGTGATTTTGAGCTCTGACACTGTGTGCCTCTGATTGGAGCTCTGAAACACACACCTTTGTCTGATACTTCCCAGCTAACAGTACAAGTCTAAGTAACAAATCAGACAGACAAAACTAACTACATTGATTTCTCAGGAATGGTGGGGGCTCGAATAAAAATTCCAACTGCACTGGAATCAATGGATCAACAGTTATTAACAAAAGCTAAAAACAGGAGTTGATGGAGGTCATATTACAGGTAGAAGTGTGAACTCATCTTTCATAAGACACCACTGTTGTAAATTTTAAAATGCTCAAAATATAACTGAAGTGACGCACGACAAATCTCAGCTTCCCTGCATTATACAGGAGCTCATCCATCTGTACTCCCAATGAGCAGTGGTAAACAGATATCTGCTGCCAATACAAACAGAAAGTGGGTTTCTATGTAGGATTTCACATAAAGGGGCCACAATTCATTTATATAGTATATTACAACATTTATTAATGGCTTAAATGTTTCCAAAAAAATCAAAAGTTGTTTGAAAGTTTAGGTATACTTTATTAAGAAATTGCAAAGCATTTCAGAATGAGCGAGGTAAGTACGATCACAGCTGGTGAGTATAGGCAACACGTCCCTGCTCGGGTTAGGCTATATACCGCCAAAAATCCTACATCTTTTATACTACATAAATAACGCAGTCAGCCAGCCAACCTGGGTTTGTTTATTGGTCAGCTGATCAGCAACACAACTGAACAGGACAATTATCGAAATCATATGTTCCTGGTCATTTTCCTGACTATCAGGCCATCTAACAGAACCTTAAAGGTACGTTCATACGGGGTTCTTTGGTCCGGAACATGAGGCGAAGGCCACCTCAGGTTCCGGACCAAAAACCGGGTAGCTGCAACTGAAAGCCGTTGCACTGCACTCCGCTCCGGATTAAGCCCAATGAATGGGCCTAGTCGGGAAGAGGGAGTGTCTTCAGGCCGAATCATGAGGCGAAACGGCCTGAAGAATGAGAATCTCGCTTCTTTTTCCGGGAGCTGAAACAAACCAGCTCCCAGAAAAAAGACCTGACCGTCTCCCATTGATTTCAATGGAAGCCATCTTTTTGGACAGGATTTTGAGGCAGATACGGCCTCAAAGTCCTGACCAAAAAACCCCGTGTGAACTCACCCTTAGGTTGAAGCCCCACGTTGCGGAAACGCAGCTTTTTTTGTTGCAGTTTTTGCTGCGTTTATTTGAGCCAAAGCCAAGAATGGCTACAAAAGAAATGAGCAATATATAGGAAGTTCTTATACTTCTCCTTTCCCCTCTATCCACTCCTGGCTTTGGCTTAAAAAAAAATGCAGCAAAATCTACTACAAAAAAAGCTGTGCCTCAGCCTAAGTATAGCTCTATGCTGGGTAAAATCATAGGATAAAATTGGTGCAGATAGGCATAGGCTGAAAGGGAGTCTGTCATCAGGAAACTTGATATAAAAAAAGCCATAGCACATTGTAGAGGACATTATTCTCAATACCATCATACCCTTAGATAGTCCAGTAGATACAGCATTTTCTTGATATAGCTGTTTTTATAAATATGCAAATGAACCTCAAATACAATGGGGCATGCCAGAGCCATCTGTAGGTTTATATTACTGTCCCTGAAAGATTGACAGACTCTGTCTATCCTAAAGCTATGACGATGGTTGTTAAAGTCCTGGAGATCTAAGGGGGCGTTCACACTACCGTTGGTGTCCATTATGAAGGTGTCCGTTTAAAAGAAAAAAAACGGACACCTATCATAACGGACATTAATGGACACTAACTGATGCTAACTGATGTTAATGTGTCCGTTTTTTTAACTGATCCATTTAATGGATCAGTTAAAAAAAACGGACACATTAGTATCAGTTAGCATCAGTTAGTGTCCGTTTTTTATACTGTCCGTTTTTTTCTTCTTGCTGTTTATCCTTTCTGAGCATGTGCAGAAAATAAACGGACAGAAAATAACGGACTGTAACGGATGGCCATCAGTTACTGTCCGTTATATGTCCGTTGCCCATAGACCTCAATGTTAAATAAAAAACGGACACTTTCTGTCCGTTTTTTCAAACGGACAAAAAAATCCTGCATGTGTGATTTCTCTGTCCGCTTGAAAAAACGGACATGGTTGTTAACGGACCCTTAAGGACACAAACGGACACAAACTGACAACAGATGAAATCCCATTGAAATGAATGGAAATTATAACGGACACAGCTAGTGTCCGTTGCTAAAATCTTGAACGGACAGTAGCAACGGACACTGCAATCGGACACCAACGGTAGTGTGAACGCCCCCTTAGAGATTTTTATTCTCGGCTGGAGACCTTAGAGGCTCTGACAAGCCCTCATTACATTTGAGCCTCATTTGCATATTTCTGGAATTGGTTCTTCTTTTTCACAATCTAATGGCACATCCATATCCCTGTGGCTGGTTTGATATTGCACTCCCTTTAAATTCAGTTACCTTTAAATAGGCTTATAGCATCAATGAGTTGACATGCTGGAGTTCGCACCAAGTTTCCAACACCACATGATTTAAAGCATTTAAGAAAAACACTGCATATTGTATGACTTGATGCCAAAAGAAATAAGAGAGAAGAGTTCCCAGCGTGTACTATTAGTGGATATTTTTAGACTTTGCTACCTGTGAATTTGAAAAAAAGGCAAGAAATTCCATTCTATAGAAGTGAATTACAATACAACAAGCGAAGAGCACAGCGGGGAATTAAAATGAATGGAAGGAAAGATGGAAAATATATGCAGATGCCAATGAGCAGACATTTAAAAGTATTATCTCTGCTAAACAAGAGCCCAGAGTGTTGATGAGAAGACAGAGGAAGCGACAGAGGTCACATCACCGTCTTATTGTGCAGACATAAAACACAGCAGTATGGGGAGAGGGAGGCGAGGAGCAGGGAGGGGGAGAAACCAGTGTACTAATCATAAGACACTGAAAGGTGATCCAAATTCTAAAGAGCTGGGTGATCCTGGGCCCACAGTGAGGAGATGCACGGGACAGGGAATATTTTCAGCTATATGAATCCATTTTATTTTAGTCTTTTTCATTTTTTTTTTGTTTCAATCTTGGATTGAATGAGTACTTAGAACTAGTATTCAAGGAAGCCATTGTTTTATACCAAAAACAGTTAGATCAGGGTGCCATAATCTAAGCATTGTCCATTTTTCTAAATTATTTCTTTATCTTTTACTTCCATGTTTCTGGGATTTTTTTATATTCTTATTTAAATTATAACATTAAGGTGATATATATTAATACTCATATACCACAAATGTAGTGTAACAGTAGCTTTCCCCCAAGCAGTGTGCTCCAGATGAATCTGGTATAGGCTAGAAACCATGACAAGTTGGAACAAACTTTTGTAAATCATGCTTGCTGCAACTCTATAGCCTTGCCTACTTTTCTAGATGTGTATGTGCTGGGTGGATTTGGCACTTAAGGGGCCCCAAGAGGTTTTGAGGTTATCCTCCCTATTTACAGGTTGAAACATTTGGATAAAATATTATAAAATACTATATTGTCCAGTAAAAAGTAAAACTCTCTATATGTCCCTCCATGTTTTACACAAAAGGGGTACAGCATAGGCAATAATGATCCCCAAATAGTATAATCCCCCCACAGACTGTAATGCCCCTTTAGTGTCACCACACATTATGACCCAAAGTATAATGCTCTCTTGGTTGCCCAGTAATGCTCCTTTACTGGCACCCACATATTATAATGTCCCTTTATTAGCCCCAACTCTGTATAATACCCTTAGTACCCAGACAGTGTATAATGCCCCCTTTAAGTAAGTATGGGTAAGCAGGGTCACTATGCAACCTCATGCTGTGGAGGGTCCCTGTTATCTCCATGCAATTGCAAAGGGTGGTATGTCAAAATTCACCTTGGCTTACCTGTTGGAGAAAGAAGGACAGAGTCTTTAGAGGTATATTTATACTGGAGAACTCCCATAGGAACATTAACAAATCTTCCTCAGTATATTCTATATTGAAGACTATTTCATAAACCTAGTAAATTCTATTTTATGAACATATGTTGAGACACCTTTAAATCCATTACTGAAAAGAAAAAAAAAGTATATGAATTTCTGAGGATACAGGTGGATAGTAATGATTTAAATTAAAATGGAGCGTGTTGAGTCAGACGCTGGCTGTGCGGAGAACGCAGGATTTCATAAGCCTTTCGGAGGGGCTCACTGGCTCAATCTATTGTGAAAAATTGCTCATTCCTGACAACATAATTATATTACTTTCAAAGAAGTGGATAATAAGAGATCTCGCAGGGCAACTCCGCTCTGAAAACTTGGGTCTTGTTTCTGAGCAGTAATTACAATCTTGCCGGTGGTTTTGTATATTGTGTAAAGGTAATGGGTTTTTCATGTGTAAATAAAAACTAGAGAAAAAGCATCTTTTTCATAAAGAATATAAAAATGTTTCAATATTTTAATTTTTCCCACTTTTGTACAATAATAATATAACTCCCATGTGCCGGCCTGCAAATACAGTTTTGTTCTTCCTTTACTTTCCTTTTCGCTTGAAACATACACAAAAGTGGATCACACAGAATTACTAGTTCTGTAAATGAAAAAAAAACTTTTGTATTATTTTGTTGGATGTTTTTTTCAAAGTTGGCCATCTCATGACGCTCATTTGTGGCTATCTAAAGTCAAGTGGAAAGGTAAAGGGCAAATCTGAATTTTATATGTGTCCCACTGTGACTGCTAGTTTTAGTGAAACTAGATTTAGGCTATGGCCCCATATTGCGGAAATGCAGTTTTTGGTTGCAGCTTTTGCTGTGTTTTTTGAGCCAAAAGTCAGAAGTGGCTTGAAAAGGAATGGAAATATCAAAGAAGAACTTAGACATTTCCCTTCTGTTAAATCCACCTGACTGGATAGCAAAATCTGCAACAAAAAATGCTGTGTTTATGTAACATGAGGCCTTAGCCTTAGGCAGGGCCGCCGATAGGCCAGTACTACTGCTACTGGCGTCAGGGGCCCGGCCAAATTTTAAAATGGGGGGGGCCCGGGCCCACTGGCGCCGGCAGCAGTCATTGTATGTCCTGTTTCAACTCAGATCTACGTCCAGAGGACGCAGATCTGAGTTGAGCACATACGCGGCTGAAGTGGGGAGCTGACACAGGTCAGCTCCTCGCTTCGCCGCTGCCGCCTGTCTCGCTGACACATATGCGGCTGAAGCGAGGAGCTGACCTGTGCCAGCTCCTCACTTCGCCGCTGCCGCCTCTCTCGGTGACACATATGCGGCTGAGCCGGAACCCGGCTCAGCCGCATATGTGTCAGCGAGAGAGGCGGCAGCGGCGAAGTGAGGAGCTGACACAGGTCAGCTCCTCGCTTCAGCCGCATATGTGTCAGCGAGAGAGACACCCAGCGGCGAAGCGTGGAGCTGACCCGTGTCAGCTCCTTCCTTCAGCCACATGTGTCAGCGAGAGAGACGCGGAGAGAGACGCGCAGAGAGCGGCGAGGGAGTGGAGGAGAAGGTAAGTTTAATGTGGAGGTGGAACGTGAATCTGGGGGCAGGTGAAGGAGAGGACGGCATGACACTGTGGGGACATGAATCTGGGGGCAGATGAAAGAGAGGACGGAATGACACTGGGGCAGATGAAGGAGGGGACGGCATGACACTGTGGGGACATGAATCTGGGGGCAGATGAAAGAGAGGACGGCATGACACTGTGGGGACATGAATCTGGGGGCAGAGATGGGGGACATGAATCTGGGGGCAGAGATGGAGAGGGGACATGAATCTGGGGGGACATGAATCTGGGGGCAGAGATGGAGGGGACATGAAACTGGGGGCAGAGATGTGGGGACATGAATCTAGGGGCAGAGATGGAAGGGGGACATGAAACTGGGGGCAGATGAAGGGTGTATATGAAACTGGGGGAGAGATAGAGGGGGGACATATAAATTACGGGTGACTGTAGGAGGATTATACTGTGTGCGGGCACATGAAAAATTAACGAGTGGGCGGAGTCAACACAAAAGTGGGCGGGGCTAAATTTGCTGCGGCGCGCTAAGCGCGCCACACATTTTGTCCCTCTTTTAGTTCTTCAAAAGTTGGGAGATATGGAGATGTGGGGACATGAATCTGGGGGCAGAAATGTGGGGACATGAATCTGGGGGCAGAGATGGAGGGGACATGAATCTGGGGGCAGAGATGGAGGGGACATGAATCTGGGGGCAGATGAAGGGTGTATATGAAGCTAGGGGAGAGACGGAGGGGGACATATAATTTACGGGTGACTGTAGGAGGATTATACAGTGTGCGGGCAAATGGAAAATTAATGAGTAGGCGGAGTCAACATAACAGTGGGTGGGGCTAAATTTCCCGCGGCGCGCAAAGCAAAAATGGCAGGGGAGGGGGGGGGCCAGACTCTTAGGCTGTATGGGGCCCTAAAATTCCTGATGGCGGCCCTGGCCTTAGGGTGCATTCACATGGAGGGAAATGGTGAGGAATTTGGTGTGGAATTTCAGCACTGAAAAAAAAAGCTGTGTGAATGGACCTTAGCCCTTCGTTCACATCTGCGTTCGGTATTCCGCATGGGGACCCCCCGAACGGAATACCGAACGCAACTGCAAGCAGTATACAGTAAAAGCACACAGACCCCATAGACTATAATGGGATCCGTGTGCTGGCCGCACACTGCCTGCACAAATCATGCAAACAGGAAAATAGATTGTGAACTACTTTCCTGTCTGCATGATCCCTGCAGAGATCTAGCGGCAAGCACACAGACCCCATTATAGTCTATGGGGGCCGTGTGCTTTCACTGGCACACCACTTGCACCAACACCAACGAGAAGTGAACGAGGCCTTAGGCCTTTGTAATGAATGGACTGGAGTCACGGTGGAGGCTCCTAATTTAATTAATAGGAGACCAAGTGCCTTGTGCGTGAAGGTACCTGTTGTGTGTGGATGGCTTGAAGCTAAAGAGCTTTGTCTGCTGGGCTCTTCTGAACTGAGCAGACAACTGCCTGAAAGTAAACTATACCTGGGTGAACAAACAATCTGAACTTTGTTTATATGTAAAGACTTTATTATCTTTATGTATTATTGAAGAAAGCAATAGAAAAGCATCCTGTTTACTTTGCTGGGAAATAAAAACCCTTACTTCTATAATAAATTCTGCTTTAGGTCTACCTTTTTGACTGTGACCATGCCATGGGAGATGGAGGATGTGGGCATCCACAGTTGTTAGGGACAAAAAGCTGCTTGTTGTACTGGGAAAAAGCTGCTTGTACCGCAAAAACATTCAAGTGCAATGGAGGAGCTAGTTGAAGGGTTTTTCTCATCTCCTTTGTGTGCTGTCTCTTCTTCTCGCTTCCTGTATTCTTCATTAAACAGTAAACAGTAACATTAACAGTAAAAGCCGCCTCCCCCAGTGTGCTGAACAAGACAGGCCTGGAGTGGTATGGGGCTGGCACGGGCCCCGGACCACCATGATAACGGTTAGGGAAAGCCTGGTTCCCTGACGGCTATAAAGATTGTTATTAGAAAGGGACCTGGCATGTTGCTGGGCCCCTTTTCAATACTTGTCTGTCTATGGGAGGAGACTAAAAGTAAGGAATACTTATACTCACCTCTCCTGACACCTCGCGAATACGGCTGAAGGCACTTCCTCCTCCCGACTAGGCCCATTCATTGGGCCTAATCCGGAGCGGAGTGCGCGACTGGATGCCGGTACACTGCACCGGCATCCAGTCGCGGCTACCCGTTTTTTGGTCCGCCACAGTTTCCGGACCACAGAACCCCGTGAGCACTCAGCCTAAGAGTCACAGTGGTCTTCAACCAGGCCCAGAAGCCAAAGGAACTCACACGATACCATTCACCAAATGTCTGGGACACTGAGAGGGTATGGGAATGATGAGAAGCTTGTGTGCAAAGACTTGTTGTTAAGTCTACATGTCGGTCTGGGCGCAGACAAAGAATAAAAATGCACTATAAATACTGGTAAAATATACAGATGGGAAACACCAGACAGCAGAGAAATAAAGATATTCCTATGAAAATCAGAATAATAAAATGAACTGTGAGCAGCTCAGAAGCATGTGTCATGGGGCAGTACAGGTCAAATATCTACAGAATTACACAACTAGTAAGTGTAACCCATACACCAACGCATTGAACCGCCAATTTAGAAAAAAGGGTGGCAATAAAAAAGTGGACCGCTATTTCAAATATGGCCACTCGGCCAACAATGCATCCCATAGATCCCTCCTCTCTCTCCCACTCTGACTTAGACTCCCATTGACTTCAATGGGTTCCGTTTTCCACGAGGAAGCCATTGAAATCAATGGGAGGCTTTTTGTCCCATTGATTTCAATGGGTTCTGCGTAGTAAATGGAACCCACTGAAGTCAATGGGAGTCTTTTTTTCAGCGCTGCTTCTGCCGCGAGTTATCGTGCCAGAATCAGCGCCAACTTCCTCTGTGTGAATACCCCCTTAGAAGTCTCCTCACTGATAACAATGCTCCTTTACTATTTTCTTAACATCGCCTGCAAGAAAGGAGGTTTTCTGAGAAATAAAATCCTATGATATAAAGGGATGTCTCATGTGGACAACCCCTTTTTCAATGAAATTTTTCATAGACGTCATGATCACTATGCAACAGAAAATCAGTCCTTCACGTGACAGGTGAATGGAACAGCTGAAGGAGAAAATAGCTTAAACAAAACAAAAAAAATAAAAAATATATATACAATATTTCCCCCTATAATAAAACAGCCTCAGACAAAGTTCTATAACAAATTTTGAGGAAAGCGCTAGAAATTCACGACTTTAACAGATGCTCAATGTTCTTATAAGCGAAGATATAAATAGGTGCAAGAATGTTTGTCTTCTCCTGAACAATTCCTGATTACATCCCCATTATTTTCTCTTCTAATAATTTCCTGTCATGCTTCGACTACCAGTTGGCAGATGCATGTCACTGAGGTTTTATTTTTAGGAACCATGGGACAAACCCAAAAATATGGATTTTTTTTCCTCAATTGCATGATTTCAATGGAAAGAAAAACTTCTTTGAAGTCCTGACACCTACTGCACATTAAACAGTTGTGGGGAGAAGGCAGAAAACTTAAAATGTATTTCAGGTCCGATGTGTTAGAGCTATAAAGATTCATCTTTTTACATGGCGGGCAGACAAAAGCACTGTAGACAAGGGTGATTCATGTGCAAATGTGCTCGGTGAAGAACCAGCTGTACCTCTGTTACAGCAACACAAAAGATGAAAAAGGTAAGATAAAAATACAAAACACAATTTTCAGTTCCCTTCTATGAGTTTTCTGTATGTGCCCATGATGGCAGCCATTTTGTTTCTCCTTTGTTAAACAGGAAACTTAAAGGAACAATCCAGGAAGAACTATGTTATGCCTATTGCCCCTCAGGCCTAGTGCTTGGCTTAACACTGACCCTGCCTAATTTTCAAACACTGCAAATTTACGCTACGCGATGAAGAAGAACACAGGTTCGGAGGTGTATATGGCGCTTCCAATCAGTAAAATGCATGGTACAATCATGGATAACAATATTCTTGGAACAAAGCGCTTAGGGAATGCTGTGTTTATTAGTCAAATCCATTTGACAATCTGGTAAATGAATCAGACCTGGTTTGGTCATCTTATTTTATTGACATACCCATTTCATGTGGGCACAGGATACATACATGTACTAAAGCACTCAGTAGTTATGCCTGTCATGTACAACCACGATTGGTGACCTGTCTTCTTGTCTCCTTTCTCATGTACTGGGTCTATACATACTACTCCATGGTGCACCACATTCATTCTATTTTCAGATTTAGCCTAAATCAGCCATTCCCAACCAAAGTGCCATTGAAAAACAATCTAGTGGCAAGATATTTCCAGGTCAACTCTTTTTGCATATACTATACAGTCTATCCTGACAATATTCCAATTTTTCTCCCCTTTGGGAAGTAGGAGGAATTCCCCCCTTGTTGGCTTTATAGTGAGGGTATAAAAGTAGTGACATCCATTACCCTGCCATATAATACCCTTGTTGCTGTTTAAGCAGCAGAGCATATAGGCTGCCATGTTTGCCAGTATGTGTATGGACTCATGGTTCTGCCAAGGTTGCTGTTCTTGGACAGCATTGTTGTTGTCATCATTATTATTACCAACTGGAACGGTGGGATAGAGGGAACTTGGGACTGGAGGGGGCAAGAGCATTTGCTGGGAATGCGTGGAGAAGGATGTTATAGTAGTTTAAGCAGGAGATTATGAGGGCATGGACTAGCATTTTTTGAAGTTTCAGGGGTGAGGAAGGAGCATATTCATTGGATGTTATTGTATTTGAGGTGGCAGGAGTTGTTGAGGGCTTGGATTTGTTGCTTGAAGGTTATCCAAGGTTATCCCCAGTCAACGGACCTGTGGGACTTGGGTAAATATGGTCCGATTAACTATGATAGATGGATCAGGTGGGTGGTATGCAAGGTGGGGTGAAGATGATGAACTCTATTTTCTCCATGTTGAGTTTGAGCCGAGGAAGGAGATTATGGTTTCTATACACTGTGGAACTCTAAACAATAGAGTGGTAATGCCTAGGCCAGAGAGATATATTTGTGTTTTGTCAACATAACAATGTTATTGAAAACTGTGGGATTCTATGAATTGTCCGAGGGCGTAGATGGAGAACAGGAGGATTGTTGGATGATTGGCAGACTGTTTGTATGGGGCAGCAATAGTTAATGAATATGGCTACGAATGTTTGTTCGTCCAATCATTAAACATGTAAAAGACAGAAAAGGTGTTGTAAACCCTATCTTTTCATACTAGCCACAATGGGGAGAATTTACTAATCCATCAAGGCCAGTTTTCTGGCATAGATGGGCATAAATGTGGCCCTTTATTACGCCAAATATACACCGCATTGTTGGTTCTGTACACCAATCGCCACTTTTTATGAAAGAATGCACAGAAGGGTAGGGACTCAGCGGCCCAACAAACTTATTATGGCTCCCCAGAAAACTGGCATGAGTTACCAGAAATCTACGCCAGCCCCTGACTGATGTAGATTTCGATTCTGGTGCATGGGAGTGTCCTGAATTATTAAGCAGACGGTGTCAGGGCCACTTTAACTATAGAACAAACAGTGCATTTGCACCAGGCTTCATGGTAGTGGGGCCCCCAGTACTGTTAGACAGTCTTGCATTTCAGGTGCATTCAGGCCTCAACTAGTGCTGGGGATACTGCACGGGAATTTTACTGTGTAATGGGCTACTGAGGGGCATTATGCTATATGGGAATTACTAAGGGGGCATTATAATTTGCGCAGATCAGATATGTCTAAGTGTGTTAAAATTAGACTTAGATGGACCAACTTAATTCAGGTGCAGTTCCCATGATATTCTTAACTATAGGTATCATTCTGCATTTGCACCATTTTCATAAGCACTTTTCTGTAAGCTACACCGTATCTTGGAGTGTCCTGTCTCTTTAAATGCATCTTGGCTGGATGATGAATGTTAGGGCTTCGTTGTAAAGTGCAGAATAATGAGCTCAACACCGGTGAAAACATCATTATTCTTGTTTGGATGGAATTGTTTTTTAAGTGAAATTACCTGGACTTATCTCATTCTGCTCAGACGACACGTTCAACGGTGGAAATGTTAAATATTTTGTAAGAATTAATGTTTCTGGTGTTAATTAAAGATGATTATTAATGATTATTAATTTAATGGATGTATTTTAGAAATAGGCAGGATATACGCGAGGAGTAATGTGCAGGATCATACCTAAGAAGGGTCTGTCGCAGGTACTGCTTACATGAAAGATAAACCAACAGTGGGGGGAGAGGGGAGTAAAAGGTGTAAAACTGTAGATAGTGAGTAACTCATCCTTGGCACTCATTCCTTTACACTGTGGAGTCTAACATTTTGACTGTGTTGCTGTAACAGCTGTATCTGTTCAAACATCTGCGCTATCCTCTGGCCATTAAAGTACAGCGCAGGAGACATAATCTGCTTGCAAGTGGGCAAAGAGATCTACACAATCTTCAGAGATTGCAAGTGGCAAAGAGATCTACATAATCTACAGAGATTGCAAGTGGGCAAAGAGATCTACACCTTCTGAGATCATAAGCCTTTTTGTTATGGATGATCTGTATTCTGATATTATTTTAGGGCTCCCCTGTATTTGCACTTGTGACATAGATAGGGACTGTCGCTCAGTTGTCCTCTACTTCTTAGGGTAGTTGAGGCAAGCAGCTGGAGACTTTGGGGTAGGTCTAGTATTTGGGCTCACTGTCCTTGTCTTGCTTTGTTCTTCTGGGATGTTCGCAGCAGACGAAACCTAACAGGTTTTGTAGTAATTGCATTGGGAGTGACACTGAACTGGAAGGAGGAATTATTGAGGATTCAAGCAACCTGAAAGCTAACTGGAAAACAAATTGAGAGCTGCTCTTCTTGTGACTAGAGTAAAGGCCCAAGCTAGTCTTCTCACCCATGTCATTGGGAGACATGAATCTGTAATTGGGTCATAGTAACATTAAAGGGGTTGTCCAGGATTTATTTTTTTTATGACCTACTTTTAGGATAGTCTATAAATATCTAATTGGTGGTGGAGCCAACAGCCTGCCCCAACATGGGGTCGCTTCCACAACAGCCAAAAGCAGGTTGTAGTCCACAAAGTGGGTCTCCCACCATCAGATATTTATGACCTATCCTAAGGAGAGGATCCAGGCCAACCCCTTTATACTATTTGAGGATGCATACTAGTTTCATACGGAGGCGGTCATTTTTGTTTATTGTCACTTTTTAAAACCCATAACTTATTCATATGAAGGCTTGTTATTTGCACAACGAGTTATATTTTTCTAAGGCACCATTTTGAGAAACATGTAGCTGTAACTTTTTTTATGTTTCCATCATCGCAGCCGTTTGAGGGCTTATTTTTGCAGGATCAGCTGTAGTTTCTGTTGGTCCCATTCTGGTCTGTATGTGACATTTTGATCATTTTTTAGAAATGTTTTGGAGGCAATGTGACCAAAAAACAGCAATTTTGCTGTTTTTTATTTTTATTTGTTATGGAATTCACCATGTGAGATAAATATTGATCTATTTTCATAGTATGTGTTGTTATGGACACATCAATACCAAATACTTTCAGTGGGCCCCCTGCCTTTATGATATGAGCACTCTGTTTGTATACTGATGAGAGGGGAGAACACAAAGAAACTTAGATGCCTTTTTATGAATTAAAATTTTGTCAGGTTCTTTATAACCCTTTAAATAATTGTTAGATGCCTCTTTATGGTAGCATCTAAAGGGTTAAATGGTTGTGTACGATGTGTTCACCGCTCATAGCCATTAGAGCAGGATGTCAGCTGTGGATTATATCCTCTCCTGATGGCGCTGCCTCATCCCTTACTGATGAGGTGGCGCCATCTTCATTAGGTACTATTAAGTCATATTGTCGTAACAGCTAGCCGTCCCTCATGTTATAGGACATCATGAGGCAAGAAGCAGTTAATAAATATGTGAAGGGGAAACAGCCAGCCATCTTTTCCCCTAAAAGGAAGAGGGTAGATAATAGCAACATAATTGATAGTACAAACCAGCACCAATAGGAAGGGCAATTAAAACTTGCTATAGGGCCCACTTTATACATCCCTGATCCACTTTATACAACAACAGAGGATGAGCTTGAACAAAATGAATCACAAAGCATGAACATATTTAATGCTACACCATGTATATGGCAATATAAGCAACAAGCATTAACACTGACTCTTTACACTTGTTCCCCTACCCTCGAAATCAGTCATGTAGTGCTGCCATTATTAGAAGACATATTATATAATCTATAGGATGACTGTATTGTCTGAGCTCTGGGGAAAACATCAAGCAATTAAGAGTGCGGCAGATCTGTTATAGGTGTCAGCCCCCCCTCCCCAGTGCAGCAGAAAACATTTTCTTTCCTCTGGTGGGGAGGGGGAATATTTATAGTGCAGTGTATTGAGCGAGACTCATTGTCACTCACATTGTAATATGTTTGAATGACAGGGATAAAATTAGTCAGCGACTCCCATGTTCGGAAGTCAGTGATTTGTTTTCATTAGGTTTGCTGTTTTGTGAGAAGGTGGATGTGTCTGGAGTGCGGTATTAGCTGTTCCCTGTCTCTCCGCACTCACTGCTTTTCTATAGTAATTTACCAGAAGGAAAAGAAATGGAGAGGAAACTAATGAAAAATATTTGTATTCTTAGGAAAGTCGTAATATAGAAGAAGACAGAATTTTTAGACTTATATTTTTGTACATAGAGAGGTATGAAAGTAGAAATCTATCTATCTATCTATCTATCTATCTATCTATGTATCTGAGGCAATTTGTATTGCAAAAATCAACATAAAATACAATTAAGCAAAAAATTCGAGAGAGATTACATCCATTTTGTATACCTAAGGAATACTCAAACCGAAAATACTTAAGGCAAAATGAAGGTGAAGAGTCGACACCAGTTGGGGGTGATAATTTTAAAAATACCAGTCTTACCGAAAGACACATTCCTTCATAATTCAGCATTTTATTCCTTTTATTCTCTAATTTTTTTATATATATTTTGATATACCTGAGTTCAGTCATTATTTGGCTCACGACAGTCGTGTGATAGAAGGGTTCACTGTGTAGGAACACTCAGGTTTCTACATGGCAATGGTAATAATTAATGACGGTAAATATGAGATATATTGTCCCCCTAGCGATTATTATCGCAAGCTGGGACACAATAATCTATGTTAGGGTACATCAGAAATTAGGTATTGAGATTTTTAAATATTAATAATACCGCGGATGCCGGGTGTCGAACTTTGGCAGCCACCATAGCTGCCTCTGTTCTGCCTGAGGTGGACGATCAAAAGACGTCTTTTGATCGGCCGCCTCGGGCAGCAGAGAGGCTAGGTTCACCACTGATTTAGGATATCCAGCCACCAGTCACCAGCCTGACAGCGCTGGTGCATTATAGAATGCTACTCCAAGAATAAGAGAACTTGAAATGCATTGTATGCTGAGGCATTAGAAAAATGGAAAGAGACAAAAAGGTATATTTATTAGATTTAATTTTTCTAGATAGGTTATTCCTGTTTTTAGCCTGTTCTCCCAAAAAAGTTAAAAGAATAGGCTAAAGAAAGAAAAAGATTCTATCAAAGGAAAGATGACTGATGCTTGGTTTACCCTTGCGCCGATTGAGGACCTGAAAAACAGAAGCCTAATCCACTTAAAAAGCAGTTACCCACTTAAACTCGTGGACCTCATAGATCAAAATGAGGTCAATATTAGAGTCCAGAGATATTAATCATAGCAAGGTTTACCAGAGATCTTGAGGCCCTTAGTAACTTCTGACGGCTGCAGACATGTGCATTTCATGAGGCTCAAATATTAGCACTATCATATCATCTATACAAGCAACAACCCTCAGAGCAAGCAAAAGGGGACTCATATCCCCTAAAAATCACATTTCTCTATAGTATTGAAGGCTGGGTGCCCACTTGGGCAAGGGCCACTTTAACCATAGGGCCAACAGTGCACTTGCACCGAGCCCTATGGTAGCGAGGGCCCCCTTTGGACAGAGGGACAGTCCTACATTTGCTGTCCCACTGTACAGGGCCACTGTGTGAGAGCCACTAAGGGGCGTTATATTATGTGGGGGCCATTGAGGGAGCATTATAATTTGTGCATATCAGGTATTTCTAGGTGGTGGTGATGGGGGGCCCACTTATGAAATCTTTGCACAGGGCCCACCAATGTGTTAAAATGGCCCAACTTGGGCATGTTTTCCCCTCCTGTGCTGAAGCACTAGCTACGCCTCTGGTATAGGTATAACAGAGGCAGAAGTTCCGCAGAGGAAAACACTGCAGACTTTCTGTGAAAAACATGTTTCCATCTCACTATGTGGGGCCTTAGCCTGAAGATGCATTTAAGTAAAAAAGTTTAGTTTCTCCCCTCATTTTGAAAATTTGCACTGGACTCTGCTCCTCTCATGTACACAGTATTCCTATATGAACAAGAATTCTATAAATGCAAGTCTACGGACGCCAAATCAAGGCTCTAATACGGCTGCATAGTGGAACATCTTTTTCATGTGTCTCCCATTTTGTCCCTTTTTCTATCCCACTCATGATTTTTTAAGGAAGTGGGCTAGGGAGAGCAGGGATCAAGTTGCACCAGTTTGGGGACAACTTGGCCTGTAAGATTTACTATAACTCATGCCAGAAAACCGCCCAAGGCTAAAGCCCCACGTATTTGACCACAACTAAAAAGAACTGAGGGAAAAACCGTGGCAGAAACGGGTTTCATTTTTTCCCGCACTGCTTTTCACAGAAAGTCTGCAGACTGCAGTCCTCTCTGGACTTTCTGCTTCAATTATACTTATAGGGAAACTGCCAGCACTTCTCTAGGTATAATTGACATGCTGTGATTTCCAAAAACAGTTTTGGAAATCGCAGCATTTTAGTTGTGCGTATTATTTTGCAATGTGTGGACGGGATTTGCTAGAATCACATCCACTTTGCAGGGATTGTAAAACGCAGCGGTATTTGCTACGTGGAGACCTGGCTTAAAATACTATTAATAAGTGGTTGGAGATGTAATAATTCTGCCACACCAAGTGCCAGAGAAGAAATTGATTGGTGAAAGAAAATGCTATAATAATATAATATTATACATTACACACAGAACCATTTCCAAACAGGGAACAAAATGTTTTCTTTGTGTCCTGGAGTGCTGCTTTATGTGAAAAAAAAACAAAAAAAAACACCTTTTAAAGTCTACTTAGAGCAGCTGTCCCTTCCCTACTGCCACTACCTTTGGAAGTTCACATAAAATTTATTACACTAGGTTCACACCTGCGTTAGGGTTTCTGTTCTTTGGGTCCGCTTGGAGACCTGATAAACAGAGACCCAAATTACGTAAAAGCAGTTATCCACAGAAACCTGTAGACCCTATAGACCAGACCTGCGGGCCATATCCGGCCCTCTAACGATCTCTGACCAGCCCGCGTAGGGTAAAGGTTAAATGGTAGGGTAAAGGCTAAATACTAGGTAGATGCTAAACTATAGTGGGCTAATGGACCTTTGATGATGTCATGAACATGTGACTCTGACTCTGTGACTCAGACTCTTTAGTGGGAGAAGCTATTCTGGATACTACAGGACAGTGCAATGTTACACAGAAACAGCAAGCTGCCGGGAACGGAGACTGATGGAAGGTAAGGAAGAGAGAAAAGACAGCAGAGCATGTGTGAGCAAGAGGGGGGAACTGGGGGAAGATGTAGGGGGCCGTTAAACTGAAGGCAGATGAAGGGGGACATTAAGCTGGTGACAGATTAAGGGGGACATTAAATTGGTGGCAGACGAAGGGGAACATTAAGATGGAGGCAGATGGAGGGGGACACTAAACTGGGGACAGATGGAGGGGAGACATTAAATTGGTGGCAGTTGAAGGGAGACATTAAAATGGAATAGATGGAGGGGGGACATTAAACTGTGGATTGAGGAGTGGACATTAAACTGGGGAGGCCGATGGAGGGTGACATTAAAATCGGGGCAACTAGAGGAGGACATTAAACCATGGGGGTAGCAGGAGGGGGACATGTCTGCTTTTAGTTGCCCCCAGTTTAATGTCCTCCTCCAATTACGCTCTCTGTTTAATGTTCCCCTCCAGATGCCCCAGTTTAATGTCCCCCTCTAGTTTCCGCCAGTTTAAACTGGGGCATGAGGAGAGAAACTTAATACTGTGGGGCAATTAGAGGGGAACATAATAATGTGGGGGCAGTAGGAGTGACAGTAGGAGCATTATACTGTGTGGAGGCACATAGAAAAATAGATGAGAATGGGCAGAGTCAACGTAGAAGTGGGTGGAGCTAAATTTGCCATGGCACACACAGCCCTCTAGAACGATTTCAATTTCTTATGTGGCTCCTTTGGAAAATGAAATGCCCAACCTAACTATAGACTATACTGGCGTCTTCTGCCTGAAAAATGCAAAGAAAAAAGTCCTGCATTCAAGCAGAATGTGAACCTAGCCTGACAGTGCTGGTGCTACATTATAGAATGCTACTCAAGAATAAGAGAACTTGAAATGCATTGTATGCGGAGGCATTAGAAAAGTGGAAAGAGATCTAATTTTTTAGAATGTCATATACCATATTGACAAGATTCACAATAAGATTTATCATTACTATATTTACCCTTTAAAGTTTGCAGGGATGTTTTCTTTGTTTTGTTTTTCTATAGCAAAATACTGACATTTTTGTTGAACCTTAGGTTCATGTTCGGTAACTGGCAGAGAGTAGGGAGTCCAGGATCTGCACCTGGTGCTCGCTGACTGTACATCTTTGCTTTAGCGCTGGCTTGTACCTGGTATTTTGGAGGTTATCTCCTGCCGTGTGCCATGCTCTGTGAATATGCAGTCAAATGAAAACTAATTTCACTGTCTCTTTTCATGTCCTTTTCCTATTTATTGAGCTCTAAATAACAGCGTCTCAGCTGTACGGAAGCCATGTTTACGTGACTCGCACACAATGCCTGTAACCCCAATCACTAATGGATATAAAATAGTTGTGAGTCAGAGATTTAGGGCTCTGGATTTTGCTTGTGCAGTCCCTATCTGAATAACCCCGGTGCTGTATGCAGCCCCAGTGCTGTAATGAATCATAATATAATCTAAAGTTCACTTTGATCAATAGTTAATGAATGGGGATCTTCTATGAAAAAGGATTTGTGAAAGGTTAATCCTTGCTGCAGGCTACACAAGCCCGATCATTATAGCTTGTTGCTCATCAATTAACAATGTTGTTTTATGGAAGCAAGGCAATAGCGTCACGAACCGAGCGCAAAGATATAAACATACAGTGTATATTTATTATAACCCTGGACCTTAAGTGTAATGGGCCGCTAATGGAGAGGAGGAAACAGATCTGCAGAACGTGTTTAGCCAGTCAGTTTGCAGTCTCAACCACTAAGATTCATAGTGAATAACAAGTGAAATCATTTATCTGCTGAATATTTTAAAATCTGCATACACTAAAGAAGCGGCCCCTGTGCAAAGCAAATATCAGGGCCCCTTTATATTTAACAGCTATTTAATGAGAGGTAGGTAAAGTGGGCCTCTAGATTATAATCCACCAGGAATTAAAGTGCCATGACTCATAAAGAGATGCCCAATATCAAGATGTCTAAGTCTAGTGTCTAATATTTCCAACTTCTGTTCATGTAAGAATTGTTTCTCCCACTATATATGGGGGCTGAAATTATAAGTTCCAATGGTATCCTAACTACCTCTGGAACGCAGGGTCCAATCTGTGAGGTTCTAGGCCACTGGCCTCAAAAATGACACTTTCTCCAACTCTCCTCTCTGTAGTCTGGCAGCAGAAAGTTATGGCTGAAATGATGACTCTGCCCCGTTGGGATGGAAGGTATCAGATTAAGAGGTGGTGTCATATATACAGTCCTATGAAAAAGTGTGGGCACCCCTATTAATCTTAATCATTTTTAGTTCTAAATATTTTGGTGTTTGCAGCAGCCAATTCAGTTTGATATATCTAATAACTGATGGACACAGTAATATTTCAGGATTGAAATGAGTTTTATTGTACTAACAGAAAATGTGTAATATGCATTAAACCAAAATTTGACCTGTGCAAAAGTATGGGCACCTCAACAGAAAAGTGACATTAATATTTAGTAGATCCTCCTTTTGCAAAGATAACAGCCTCTAGTCGCTTCCTGTAGCTTTTAATCAGTTCCTGGATCCTGGATGAAGGTATTCTGGACCATTCCTCTTTACAAAACAATTCAAGTTCAGTTAAGTTTGATGGTCGCCGAGCATGATGGTCGCCGAGCCCGCTTCAAATCATCCCACAGATGTTCAATGATATTCAGGTCTGTGGACTGAGATGGCCATTCCAGAACATTGTAATTGTTCCTCTGCATGAATGCCTGAGTCAATTTGGAGCAGTGTTTTGGATCATTGTCTTGCTGAAATATCCATCCCTGCGTAACTTCAACTTTGTCACTGATTCTTGAACATTATTCTCAAGAATCTGCTGTGACCCTCAACTTTAACAAGATTCCCGGTGCCGGCATTGGCCAAACAGCCCCAAAGCATGATGGAACCTCCACCAAATTTTACAGTGGGTAGCAAGTGTTTTTCTTGGAATGCTGTTTTTTTAGGACGCCATGCATAACGCCTTTTTGTATGACCAAACAACTCAATCTTTGTTTCATCAGTCCACAGGACCTTCTTCCAAAATGAAGCTGGCTTGTCCAAATGTGCTTTTGCATACCTCAGGTGACTCTGTTTGTGGTGTGGTTGCAGAAACGGCTTCTTTCTCATCACTCTCCATACAGCTTCTCCTTGTGCAAAGTGCGCTGTATTGTTGACCGATGCACAGTGACACCATCTGCAGCAAGATGATGCTGCAGCTCTTTGGAGGTGGTCTGTGGATTGTCCTTGACTGTTCTCACCATTCTTCTTCTCTGCCTTTCTGATATTTTTCTTGGCCTGCCACTTCTGGGCTTAACAAGAACTGTCCCTGTGGTCTTCCATTACCTTACTATGTTCCTCACAGTGGAAACTGACAGGTTAAATCTCTGAGACAACTTTTTGTATCTTTCCCCTGAACAACTATGTTGAACAATCTTTGTTTTCAGATCATTTGAGAGCGGACTGTCCATGCTCGGCGACCATCAAACTTAACTGAACTTGTATTGTTTTGTAAAGAGGAATGGTCCAAAATACCTTCATCCAGGATCCAGGAACTGATTAAAAGCTACAGGAAGCGACTAGAGGATGTTATCTTTGCAAAAGGAGGATGTACTAAATATTAATGTCACTTTTCTGTTGAGCTGCCCATACTTTTGCACCGGTCAAATTTTGGTTTAATGCATATTGCACATTTTCTATTAATACAATAAACCTCATTTCAATCCTGAAATATTACTGTGTCCATCAGTTATTAGATATATCAAACTGAAATGGCTGCTGCAAACACCAAAATATTTAGAACTAAAAATGATTAAGATTAATAGGGGTGCCCAAACTTTTTCATAGGACTGTATATTTTGGGGTACATGGGAGGAGGCCACTCATCTTCTGTCATGGATGACGAGAAGAACGCCCACTCATCCTTGCTTTCACGGTTTTGGTTATTTAAAGGTTTGGTTGATTTTGGTTTTCTTGTCTTTCTTTCTTTCTTTCTTTCTTTCTTTCTTTCTTTCTTTCTTTCTTTCTTGTCTTTCTTTCTTTCTTTCTTTCTTTCTTTCTTTCTTTCTTTCTTTCTTCTTTCTTTCTTTCTTTCTTTCTTTCTTTCTTTCTTTCTTTCTTTCTTTCTTTCTTGTCACAGCATGGTGGGATTGTTTTTCCATGTCCCATGGATAGCAAGTCGATGGTCTACTTGCTCACTGTCGGACAGTGGTTGGCATTCCGAGAGGTAAAAGCCAGTGGAAAAAGTTTATATTTATGTTTAAATGTTACAACAAACAAAGCTGTGGCCAATCCCACTAACCACAAAGAAGCAGTATTATTGTCTTTTCTAAGGACCTCCTGTGAAGAGCGCTGTGGAAAAACTGTGATGCCTTACTGCAGCCTGCTACGTGGGACCTTAGCCTTAATAAAGCTGAAGTGACAATTTAATTAAATTAATTGACCCCTTATTTTATGCCCCGTATTCCCCCTAACATAAACCTTGCACCCATAATGACTCCTTATATAAATGACCACCCACTTATGTTCTTAATGGCCCCTTACATAAATAACATCCCCCCTCTTGTATTCATAAAGCCCCCTAATAGTCCTTATATAAATGACCCCCACTATCATCATAATGCCCCTAATGAATCCTCCTTTATAGTTATAATTCCCCCTCCTAACCAACCCTTATACTATTATTATACCAACAACTGCCCCCCCCAAAAAAACAAGAACAAGTTATACCCACCTACCTGCGATCCCTTGATGAATGGAGCCGCTGCCTCCTCTGCCTTATCCACACTCTATGCGCAGTGTACACGCTCAGGATGACCGTGTCTCATCGCAGGAGGCACGGTGCTATGATGTCATCGCGCCCACCTGTGCTGAGAAGCAGACATTTTCAGTCAATAGTTTTTGTGTCTTGTAAACCGCAAGCCTGAAATTGCTTGCCGTTTACAAGACAGTTAGCTACAGGATGCGTTTTAACTAGATTGGTGTCTGTAGACACCGATCTAGTTAAAAGTAAAGAATGAATTAATGTCGGACCCAGGATGGCCCCACAGAGTCTGTGGGCCCGGATTAGCCGCCCCCTCTGCAAAACACCCCCTCCCCCGCTAGCTACACCATTGGCCCATTCAAATGTATTATTCACAATGGCGGATAAACGATCGTGTGCATGAGGCCTTAGTCTCGGTTGCAGATATTCTGCTTGTTCTCAGCTCTTCCTAGCCTTGTATCAAGACTCTTCCCATGTCCACTTCAGCCTATGTCCAGTAACATCAATAATACTACAAATACAACATGATTTTGAGTGAATAGGTCACTTTCCTTCACAAGATCATGCTCACCTCCAGAAATACTCTGTGATGCTGATCTCCGCTCCCATTTCTTAATTTCAGTCATTGACTGTCTTCATCCCTCTACTCACATCAGGACTCAATCACATGCAGCCCTATGACAGTTTGATACGTTGAATTTAAATTGACCTCCTAAAATAAGAACTCTGTCCCTGTAACATACAGCTTTGAACTCCCATTATCGTATAGTATAGTATACAGATCACTACACTGCTACACACATCTCTCCTGAAATACTCTGTGCTGCACAATATCCATTCTAAGTCATGAAAAGGTGACAAAATATGCCACGCTGAGCAATGCAGATCTCCCTTGCAATTAAATGGTTAAAGTTGGTGTCTCCTTATAACAGGAAATTCACTCCAGGGAGATTTAATGATGGATCAGCAGAGCACATATTGTATTGTAGCAATGAAAATATTGGCAGGACCTTCTTGTGACTCAATATTTACCTCTAGAGACAATAAATCTTTATGTCCTATTTTACTGTAACCAATAAGCGAGACGGCGCAGTATAAAGATCCTGCTCTCTGCTCCAGAAATCAATGGCGAAAAAAATAAAGTGTAATCGCTGTTAATAAACGTAGCGCTCGCTCACCCGTGTGACTACGACACCCTGGTAGATGGGGTAATCTAGTCAAGGTAAAAAGCATCTGTCACCCAATGACCTGTCTACATTAGTAAATACGTGAAAACCCCCCAAGTTACCTTAGGGGACCTTAAGGGATTTCAATAGGCAAAATCAGCTGTATAGAGCAGCTTTCTATTCTGACTCATAGAAGATGTCCGAGTGGGTAGCCCAGGGTACTCCCTGCTATAAAGTGCATATGCCATAAAAGAACGCATGGACAGGGGCTTGGCATCACAAGGCTACCCTTTTTGCTGACAATCAGGTGAAAATAGAATTAGAATTTAACTGCTATTAGATGGTATTATACAGTCCTATGAAAAAGTTTGGGCACCCCTATTAATCTTAATCATTTTTAGTTCTAAATATTTTGGTATTTGCAACAGCCATTTCAGTTTGATATATCTAATAACTGATGGACACAGTAATATTTCAGGATTGAAATGAGGTTTATTGTACTAACAGAAAATGCGCAATATGCATTAAACCAAAATTTGACCGGTGCAAAAGTATGGGCACCTCAACAGAAAAGTGACATTAATATTTAGTAGATCCTCCTTTTGCAAAGATAACAGCCTCTAGTCGCTTCCTGTAGCTTTTAATCAGTTCCTGGATCCTGGATAAAGGTATTTTGGACAAACAATTCAAGTTCAGTTAAGTTAGATGGTCGCCGAGCATGGACAGCCCGCTTCAAATCATCCCACAGATGTTCAATGATATTCAGGTCTGGGGACTGGGATGGCCATTCCAGAACATTGTAATTGTTCCTCTGCATGAATGCCTGAGGATTTGGAGCGGTGTTTTGGATCATTGTCTTGCTGAAATATCCATCCCCGGCGTAACTTCAACTTCGTTACTGATTCTTGAACATTATTCTCAAGAATCTGCTGATACTGAGTGGAATCCATGCTACTCTCAACTTTAACAAGATTCCCGATGCCGGCATTGGCCACACAGCCCCAAAGCATGATGGAACCTCCACCAAATTTTACAGTGGGTAGCATGTGTTTTTCTTGGAATGCTGTTTCTTTTTGGACGCCATGCATAACGCCTTTTTTTATAACCAAACAACTCAATTTTTGTTTCCAAAATGAAGCTGCCTTGTCCAAATGTGCTTTTGCATACCTCAGGCAACTCTATTTGTGGCGTACGTGCAGAAACGGCTTCTTTCTCATCACTCTCCCATACAGCTTCTATTTGTGCAAAGTGCGCTGTATAGTTGACCGATGCACAGTGACACCATCTGCAGCAAGATGATGCTGCATCTCTTTGGAGGTGGTCTGTGGATTGTCCTTGACTGTTCTCACCATTCTTCTTCTCTGCCTTTCTGATATTTTTCTTGGCCTGCCACTTCTGGGCTTAACAAGAACTGTCCCTGTGGTCTTCCATTTCCTTACTATGTTCCTCACAGTGGAAACTGACAGGTTAAATCTCTGAGACAACTTTTTGTATCCTTCCCCTGAACAACTATGTTGAACAATCTTTGTTTTCAGATCATTTGAGAGCGGGCTGTCCATGTTCGGCGACCATCAAACTTAACTGAACTTGAATTGTTTTGTAGAAATAAATGGTCCAAAATACCTTCATCCAGGATCCAGGAACTGATTAAAAGCTACAGGAAGCAACTAGAGGCTGTTATCTTTGCAAAAGGAGGATGTACTAAATATTAATGTCACTTTTCTGTTGAGGTGCCCATATTTTTGCACCGGTCAAATTTTGGTTTAATGCATATTGCGCATTTTCTGTTAGTACAATAAACCTCATTTCAATCCTGAAATATTACTGTGTCCATCAGTTATTAGATATATCAAACTGAAATGGCTGTTGCAAACACCAAAATATTTAGAACTAAAAATGATTAAGATTAATAGGGGTGCCCAAACTTTTTCATAGGACTGTACAAAGTCAAAGTAACTCATCCTACAATGCAGGCTTTCTTACTAATTTGGCACTAGTGAGATAGTTCTCCACAACAATAAGAGATGACTACCAGTAGTGCTGGGCTCTCACACACAGGTTGGGTAGTCCCACTGGCATCACTTCACTCCTGAGCTCAAGGGTTGTGGCTGCTTCAGGTCACCAGGGAGAGCCAACTGCTACATTTGGCTAATGTGGAACACTGATGCAACAGCAAGGGACCTGACAGTGACATGCCTTTGATAAGAATGACGCAGATCTGTGAGTGAGAGCCGATCTACCATTGGGACATGCCACTTGTACTAGTTTTGGTTATAAGGGAGTCTGATGAATGAATTGTTGTGCATGGAAAAAATATAAGCCATCCCCTGAAAATAAACCCTAACACAACTTTCAGAGAAAAAAATAATATAAGACCCTGTCTTATTTTCAGAGAAACATGGTATATATGTATATATAGTGAGAACAAGACAAGGCAGAGTGCTGGAATCACAGTATAGCTCACCCAGGTTTATGATATGTGTGCTCCAGTGCAGGTCTTGTGTAGGCCTCAGTCTAGGTGTGGGTCCTAGGCTTGTCACTGGACCATAAAAGGCTACAGAGCCTGCACTTGAGGGAAGATCTTTGGAGAGAGAGGAGGCACCTGGGTCTGTCCTGAATTAATGAGAGATTGGTGAGACTATACTGCACTATTTTGTTTGTTTGTGTAGTTGGTAGTAAGCCACACTTTTAGTTAGCTGTTTGGGTTTTTTGTTTTGTTTTTTTTTTACTGTTTAGTTAGTGCTCGGATGAGCAGGGTTTTCTTTTATGTTTTTGTCTGAAGTTAAGGCTGTATTTTATTTTGCTTATTCTGTACCTGAAGTGAAAGTTTATTTGTTTTGCTTTTTTTTCTTTTCAAACAAACCTGCTTGCCCCAGACATTGTGTACCTGTCTCTGACTGGTTGAGTCCGCACCATTGCTGCTACCAAGCTACCTTTCCCACAATATATATAGATATATTTTATCCCCACACATTACCCCTAATAAAAAAAAAAAGTGTAAGTACATACTTTTCTATAAAAATGGTGCAAAAATGATTCTACAGTAATATATTTGGGAGAGTTCCTGCAGGGCAAGCAAATGTTAGTAACTATGCATATATCTGTCTACAGATAACTATCATCTTCGGCCACAGAGCATCTTGATAACCCAACATTGTAAAGCTTTGAGAAAGGAAAGGGGGAGAGGGGCGCTGCAGTCCGTGTAGCAGTCTGTGGCTACATGCACACTACTGAGTTTACAGGCTGAGGAGGGGGTCGATTTTATAGGAGGTCGATTGTACAGTTCAATTGTCATGGAGCAAGGTATAACCTGTTCAATAATCATCTGAATACAACCAGACCCCCCACCAGATAACCCTTAACCTACACAATCGGTTGTTCTTATGCCTGGTGACACTCAAACATGGAAGGAGGAGGAGAGACAATGGCAAAGTGGCAACGGAGCCAGGATGGATGAAAAAACTACAATTACAATATTCTAACTCAAGATACCTAAAGACTAAACAGCTTTTTTTATAATACCCTCAATGTACACTGGATACAGCCAAATATTGTTTAGATAATCACATGACTGTTACTTTGAGTCCATCATTGTTGTACAACCTGCCACTAGTTGGGAACCCCAAATTGAATAGTCAGACTATTAGTTCACCGCACTAATCTGCCATGCAACCTCTTTATGCTGGATTATCAGGACTAAAACATATCAGAATAATAGAATCTCACTATATTTTACCGCTCAAGCTGAGAAACTGCGAGATGACTAGAGAAAAAAGAAGGCAAAGATAACAAAGTTTGTGTGGTAAGTGCTTGAGAAGTACGAGGTTCCACACTTAGCGTTATTATCTGGTTAAAAGCGCTCATTTTCTCAGTGTTCTCACAGTGTGAACATCAGGCCTGTACCCACATCAGCACTGCCTTAAACAATAAGCCATTTAGAGTGCATTGCATCGTGTCCTCAGTCCTCTAGAGGTGGCTTTCTTAATGAGACATGAGAATTGAGGGCTCAGCTAGACCTCACCTTGATTGGATCATTAGGGAGAAGGCTTCTTGATATGCAAATGAATCCACACAACAGGCTACTTGTCGAGCACTGAATCGTTTACCATGTTTATATGCACAGGCTTCTGTGTCCTCCTGGGAGATGTAGAGGGGAAAGGCGACACTTTGTTATCAGTGGAGCTTCATTGTTAATACACTGTCCACTGTGCACTAAAGAAGGCGTCCTGCTGTTGCCAAAATGCTGTCATTCTACAAAATATCAATAGGTAACGTTCTGTTAAAAGAAAGATCAAATTGCTGTTATGGACACTCTCTAACCAGTTCACATCCATATTGCTGTCAATATGAAGAAGTATTATGGTAGGAATATTTTTGTCTAAGGTGGGCAGTATTATAGCAATATTCTTGTACATTGCAGGAGGTTTGGAATATGTGGGCTAAGCCCCCACATTGTGGAAAAGCTGCTATTGTTTTGCAGATTTTGTTGTGTTTTCTTGAGCAAAAGTCAAGAGTAGCTTGAAAAGGAATGGGAAATATAAAGCCTTATAGTATATTCTTGTACATAGGGGGCAGTATTATGATATTTATATTGTATATCGCAAACAGTATTTCACTCATTTCAATATTATATTTTTGCATATAAATTCAGTATTATAGTAGTTACATTCTTGAATATAAATAACTATTACAGTATTTTCTTATACATGAGGCAGAATTATAGTAGTTATATTCCTGTACATAGGGAGCAGTATTACAGCAGTTGATTTTTGTATTTTAGGGGCAGTATTATAGTATGTATACTCATCTAAATAAGGACATCATAATAGTAGTTATATTCTTTTACACAATAGGAAGTATTAACCTAAGGCCCACGTAGCAAAATTCAGCTATGTGACTGCTGAGGCCAATCAGCGGCCTCAGTGGCCACGGGAAGGGAGGCGGGAACGTCACAGGTAGTAATGTTGCTGGGTTTTTTTAGGCCACTGATTGGCCTTAGCTGTCACATGTGGTAGGTACTTTGGCTGGAAGACAACGGAGCTGCAGGACTGGACCACGTGGAGAGGCAGCAGAGCAACGAGGCTAGGTGAGTATGTTTTTTTAATTTTTTTTTTACCTCCCCTGTCCTAATTAATGAATAAAATTTTAGCCTGGAAAACCCCTTTAAGGAAGATATATTACAGTAGTTATATTCTTGTATACAGAGGTCAGTATTATACTAGTTGTATATTTGTGTATAGGTTGCAGTATTATAGACATTAAATTCCTGCTCAGTATTATAGTATTTATACTTTTGTACATAGAGCACAGTATTATGCTAGTTATGTTGTTGAACATAGGGAGCAGTGATATAGTAGTTTTTGTACATGGGGCTGAATTATGGTAGTTACATTGTTGTCATTAAGGCGTATTATTATAGCAGTTATAAACTTGTACTCAGGAAGCAGTGTTACAGTCCCTGTATACTTGAGCATATAGGGACAGTATTAAACTAGTTATTACTATTTTACTAGCTCCACATAGGCAGCATTATAGCAGTTACATTATGGTAAACAGTGAACAGTATTATAATAGTTAAATTCTTGTACACAAAATACAGTATAATAGTAGCTCTATTCTTGTACATAGGTAGTAGTGTTAGAGTAGGTATACGGTTGTCTATAGTAACATATTCTTCATCATGTCCTGCCTACAGTGACTGTCTATTGGAATGATATAGGTATGAAACTCTCTACATAGAAATGTACTATACACAGCTATCTGTCCTCATTGTAAGACTAGTTTACCTATCGTTTAGACTTGGCTGAGACCTTATGCACATGAATTATGCTTTTTAGATGACATTACCAAGAAAATATTGTATGGAAACATCAAAGCCTTGGTGCAGAGAGCAATATAACAGCTTTGAAAGGGAAGGAAAGTATCTGAAGTTTGACAGCAAGAAGGAAAACAAGATGGACTGAGCCAATTGGCTCTTGTTTTCTGTCACTTTCCCTGTTGCAGGCTCTAGGATGCTGCAATGCTTTGTATGACGGTGATCCTTTCATCTCGGCTGTATTGTCAGCTGGTAATAAGCGCCCATGACTCTGTAACGCTTCAAGAGAGGCCCCTTGAATCCCAATGAAACATCCTCACCAAGCAAAATCTACACGCCTTGTACAGACATGCAGAGTGCAGACATCACAAAGGTGGGTTACCATACTGGAGTGGATCAGAGCAGGAGACCTTTCAAAAACGCATTTATTTTTATAACACTGGCCCTGGGGAGACAGGAATAAGAGCTGTGAATACAAATGAGATCAGCAGTGGGAAAATATACGCTATTAGTGCCATGTACTGGGCAGCCAGGATTAATTTGATGTAGGAATTAACGTCAATGAATGTTCTTATTTTTATATAAAAAGCAAACACTGAAAGACACAGAATGGGAAACCTCCTGACGATGGGGATTGAAGCTGTGGATGTGTTATTCGGATTCTTCTGTGTTTGGTGTTAGAGCGCTCTCTACAGGCTATATATATATATATATATATATATATATATATATATATGTATATGTATTTATTATGAAAATTTAATATTCTGGTAATTCAAGATATCTAATAATTCAGCATTTGTTTCCAACACAGAAATATAGTATAAGATCAGAAACAGAAGTGTAAGCAAATTGAACAAATTAAGAATTGCGTATCTATGAATATACTATTATTATTATTATTATTATTATTATTATTATTATTATTATTATTATTATTATTATACTCTTGTTGCGTCTCGCACCATTAAGAGATAATTTGCTGTATCTCTATAAAAATGAGAACTCAACATAGGAGAACACAGTATAAGACCCCATGTAGCGAAACGCAGCAAAAAACGCTGTAGGAGAAAAACAGAGTGGAAACGCATTGAGTTTTTTTACCCAGCATTTTTCATTGTATTTTTCGCAGTTTTCCGCTGTGGACTTTCTGCCCCTATTATATCTATACGGAAAACATGACATGCTGCTAGTTTAAAAAATGGTGGCGTTTTGAAACCGCAGTTTCTCCGCTGCAGATTTTTTTCTGCAATATGTGGATGGGATTAGCCAGAATCCCATCCTTTTTGCAGGTAATGTAAAACGCTGCGTTTTCGCAATGTGGGGCTTGAGACTAAAGAAGTAGTGATACATGGAGAAGACGAGGAGCTGTGAAGCTGACATAGATTATACTTTACACTAAGAATGCTTGGAGATTGAAAACCTCTGACATCTGCCTCCAAGATTGAGAACACCTGGAAACATCTAATATTTCATTCACAGATTGACAGCCACTGACAACTTTTGCAGTCTGACATTGACAACCAGTGACAACTTTTAATGATTCATCTGTTTTATGCAAAGATCTGAGTTTCATATCCCCTGGCCCTCTCAGTCCATCCTGTTACCTTTAAACCAAAATCTAATCCTCCTCTCCCCAGTCTCCTGGGTTAATCTTCACACAATTGAAATAAAATGCCTTAAAAACGTTTGACCTCTTCCTGCCGTCCACAAATTAGGTTTTCCTTGCAATGCTTTCATATGGCTGCTGTGATAGATGATGTATCTTCTTAATTGTTCTCCGAAACCCAAAGATAACAAAATTAATTCACTAGCAATTCAGTCACCGCATTATTTCCGGCAAAATGCAAAAATATTGCACATTTATCATACTTATTGTCCCGTGTCATTTGCTTTCATCATTTAATGAAATTCCGAGCAGGTTAACTCAATGATCTCTCCACTATCTGAACTAAAACAATTCTACTTAATTGTTGCAATGTACTGTCGCTTAGAAAGTAGGTAGACTTCAGTTTTTTTTAAAAAAAGGAACATTAAACCTAAAAATGAATTAGAATATAACAGTGCACAGCAATCTGTAAGCAAGCAGGACTTTCTGCAATCTCTTGAATATAGTCTTGATAGAAATACAAAAAAAAAACCAGGGAAGCATTTCCTAATGGTCATCCTTGGTTGGGATACTGGCTGATACTAGGTTCACACTAGTGTTCAGGTTTCTATCATTTGGGTCCGCATGGGGTCCCAAAAGACAGAGACCATGACCGCTTAAAAAGAAGTTACACATAGACTATAATGGTTTCTGCCGGAGAAAAAAGTCTTCCTTGCAGAACCTTTCTCTCTATTGATTTTAAGCAGATTCTGTGGCAGAGTCTCCTAAGAGAGACTCCAATGCAGGTTAGAATCCAACCTAAGGGTAGGCTCTATAAAGGACAGCGGGGTCAGAGAGACTGGAGTAAGGTGCTACAAGGCATCCAATCCTTTTTGCCCCGATATCTGCTGTCTGAGGAAAGTGAGAACAAACCCATACATATTAGATGGTCATCCATTATCGTCTAAATCAGTGTTTTCGGCTGGCATTAATCTAATGTGTATCTTTAGCCTGTCCCTTGCTCTAAAGTTAATGGGGGAGGGATTTATCAAGACTGGCATCTTCCACACCATTCTTGATAATCCCTGTGCCAGTGGAGAACGTACCTTAACCCTGTAATGTATGACAAGGTGTAGGCCTCGTATTAGACGCATCCTCTGGCAATCTGTGCACTGATACTTACAGTGCCTTGCAAAAGTATTCATACTCCGTAAACTATTTCACATTTTGTCACCTTACAACCACAAACTTAAATGTATTTTATTGAGATTTTAAGTGATGGACAAACACAACAAAACAGTACACAGTTTTCAAAATTTTAATAATAAAAATCTGTAACGTGTGACGTGCAAAAGTATTCAGCCCCCTATATCAATACTTTGTAGAGAAACCTTTCGCTGCAATTACATTTGCAAGTCTTTTGGGGTATGTCTCTACCAGACTGAGATTTTTGCCTATTCTTCTTTGCAAAATAACTCAAGCTCAGCCAGATTGGATGGAGAGCGTCTGTGAACAGCAATTCTCATGTCTTGCCACAGATGCTCAATGGGATTTAGGTCTGGACTTTGACTGGGCCATTCTACCACATGGATATTATTTGCTCTAAACCATTCCACTGTAGCTCTGGCTGTATGTTTAGGGTCATTGTCTTGCTGGAAAGTGAAACTCCTTCCCAGTCTCGTCTTTTGCAGCCTGCCACAGGTTTTCTTCCAGGATTGCCCTGTATTTAGCTCTATCCATCTTTCCATAATCTCTGACCAGCTTCCCTGTCCCCGCTTAAGAATCACATCCCCAGAGCATGATGCTGCCACCATCATGTTTCACAGTGGGGATGGTGTATTCAGGGTGATGAGCAGGGTTAATTTTCCACCACACATAGCGCTTTGCATTTAGGCCAAAAAGTTCAACTTTGGTCTCATCTGACCAGAGCACCTTCTTCCATATGTTTGCTGTGTCGCCTATAAGGCTTGTGGCAAACAGCATTTCTTATGTCTTTCTTTCAACAATGGATTCCTTCTTGCCACTCTTCCATAAAGGCCAGATTTGTGGAGTGCACGACTTATAGTTGTCCTGTGGATAGATTCTCCCACTTGAGTTGTGGATTTCTGCTGCTCCTTCAGAGTGACCAGGGGTTTCTTAGCTGCTTCTCTGTCAATTTAGGAGGATGTCCATGTCTTGGTATGTTTGCAATTGTAGAATATTTTTTTCCATTTTTGAATGATGGATTGAATTGTGAGTGCTCATTGGGATGCTCAAAGCTTGAGATATGTTTTATAATCTAACCCTGCTTTAAACTTCTCCACAACTTTATCTCTGACCTGTCTGGTGAGTCCCTTGGTCTTCATGATGCTGTTTGTTCACTAATGTTCTCTAACAAACCAATGAGCCCTTCACAGAACAGGGGTATTTATACAGAGTCTAAATAGCTGGACTCTATTAAGTAATTAAGTGACTTCTGAATGCAATTGATTGCACTGGATTTTATTTAGGGGTATTAGAGTACAAGGGGCTGAATATTTTTGCATGTCACACCTTTCAGATTTTTATTTCATTAAAATTTTGAAAACCATGTATCATTTTCCTTCCACTTCACAATTATCTGCTTTTTTTGTTGGTCTCTCAATAAAATCGATTTAAGTTTGTGATTTTAAGGTAACAAAATGTGAATTCTTTTACAAGCCACTGTAAATGTAGGACAGCTTGTAGCTGGTGTAGATTTCAACCACCATATACACCAAAATGGCATAAATTATGATAAATCCACAGAAAGCTCACCCTCACCATTCCCCCTTTCCAGAAAGTGGTGATGGCGGTGTAAAATTGATGTGTAAAAAGCCATGAACCTAAGATTTGCAACTTTTTTACATCAGAAGACTGATGTAGGAGCTTCGCAAATCTACAACTATCTCCCCACCCCCAAACACACAAAGCCTTTGGGTGCATTCACACTGAGTAAACGCTAGCTTATTCTGAACGTAAAACACGTTCAGAATAAGCGGCGTCTAAAGCAGCTCCATTCATTTCTATGGGAGCGGGGATACGAGCGCTCCCCATAGAAATGAATGGGCTGCTTCTTTCACTCCGTGCAGTCCCATTGAAGTGAATGGGGAGTGCCGGCGTATACGGCAAGCTCTGCTCATGCCGGAGCGTACGCGCCGGCACTCCCCATTCACTTCAATGGGACTGCACGGAGTGAAAGAAGCAGCCCATTCATTTCTATGGGGAGCGCTCGTATCCCCGCTCCCATAGAAATGAATGGAGCTGCTTTAGACGCCGCTTATTCTGAACGTGTTTTACGTTCAGAATAAGCTAGCGTTTACTCAGTGTGAATTCACCCTTTGTCTGTTTTAATCTGTATATACCGCAGGATTTGCGTTTATTTTTTTTGTCTTGAAGTTATGTCACAATATAAGATCATATAATATAATCACAATATAAGACACATCCTAAGCACAACTCATCTCAGCCACAAAATGGTTAATTCACAATTGTTTTCTTTTTCCTCATTTTGGGATTCCCTGAGGACATGAACGCTAATATTTTTCCTATGAAGAAACTGTAGATTTTGTGTTGTCACTTTCTCAGATCTCCAGTTCTCATCTCATCTATGACAAGCTCTGGAATAAATCATAAATCCTCTATACATAGAATCGCATTCCTGATCCGCACCCACTGCTGAGCTATTTTTTTGCTGCTGAAGCAGTGAGTAATGGAAGATTTATCATTGAACACAAGCGAAACACAGAATGGCGTCACCCGTCACAGAAGCTGCGCCAACCCGTTAATACACAACAGCATTAGTTCTCTTTGTCAGGCATGTACTAAGACATGTACTAAATCTAAATTACTGCTATATGAAAAAAAGAATGGACATAAAGCGCGCCTAGCTCTGCATTTTGTTTTCCTAATATCAGTTAGATTCTGGTGATCTGGTTCTTTAATACAGCATGATGTCTCTCTGTTTCTTCACACAAAACTTTGTAAAAAATTCTTCAGTGTCTGTTGTTACCTCTAGGTGGCAATCAGTGACATAACTACCGGGGTAGCAGCAGTAGCAGCTGCCACAGAGCCCGGGACATTAGGGGCCTGGCGACAGTCTCTACCGCTGTGGGGTTTTTTGTTTTTTTTAATAGGCAGTTACCAGCTGGAGTTACTCCAGGCCCCTACTTACTTACCGATCCTGACAGGCCGGGATTGGTAAGTGACGCTGCAGGCCCCACAAGCACTATTATACTCGGGGGTCTTTTCAGACCCCCGAGTATAACAATCAGAGGCCCAGGAGAGGTAAGATCCGGGCATGCTTCGGGCCTACTTGCATGATGTCACATGCCCATGTGACACCCGGCAGCAGCGGCATTCCCCCCCCCCCCCCTCCCCGAATAGCAGTATCGCTCCTGCAGCTGCTGGCTTCATGCAGGGCAGGAGCATAGCAATGTTGCAGGCATCTGTGCCGGCGTCTAACCGTCCCCGGCATCCGCCTCTCTAATGCAGTGGATGCCGGGTCTGTATTGGCGGCCCCTTCCCCCCAAAGGGTAAACTACCCCCCCCCTCCAGGCTCGCTCCCGTGCACTTAGCCCCTCCTCCCTCCCCCCTCAGAGCAGCAGATACATCACTTGACTTATGACCAGATAAGTCAAGGGATGTGTAAAAAAAAAAATGAATAAAGTGATATAGTGGACAAATAAAGCAGTTTTGCTGAAGCAGTGTATTTAGGAAAAGTATTACATTCACATTAACAAGCAGTATAGATAGGATCCTTGTGATGGGACAACCCCTTTAAATTTTTTACCCTTTGTTTTATTATTTTTACCAATTGCTAAAATTAAAAAAGTTCATTTTATTTTTTATTAATGTACACTCAGCACCCCATCTTGACAGGAAAAACCCCCAGAAATGTAGTTATTTTTGCAAATTTGTTTTAAAAAAGCAAAACTGACATATCACATGCTATTCAGACCCTTTGCTCAGTATTGAATATTTGAACCCTTTTGAGCTAGTACAGCCATGAGTCTTCTTGGGAATGATGCAACAAGTTTTCACATCTGGATTTGGGGATGCTCTGCCATTCTTCTGTGCAGATCCTCTCCAGTTCCGTCAGGGTGGATGGTGAACATTGGTGGGCAAGCATTATTAATATAATGATGCACTTGGGGAGGGGGAGCTTTGTGTAGGTGAGGACAATGTGGGTCAGGTGCCTGGAAATATGGGAAGCCAAAGATATCTGTGTTGCAAACTTTGCAGAGACAAGTCACAGCTGGAAGAAGTGGCGGTCCAAAGGGGAGAGAAAGGAAATGTGAACGATTAGTCAGAGACATCACCTGTAAGTCACAAAATGTTACTGCCCTATATGCACCTAAATGATGGGGGATTAATACCTGATTGATGGGGGTCTGTCTGCTGAGACCCCTACTGGGGCTGAGAATCGGGGGGTTTTTACCCCACTGGGTGGGAATTCATCCTGATCGCAGCCAGGCTGAATATAGGCATGTGGCTTGGTGAATGGACGAACCCGTGTGGCTCTAAATCCCTTCAATAAAAGCACCAAAGATAGCCGAAGTATAGTACTCAGCTATCTGCCGCACTCCTATTAAAGAGAACGGGGTCCACGTGTGCTCGCCCACCCACCAAGCACAAAATGTGGGAAGTTATTTTCATTGTTAATGCTGTGTTGTTGATCTTTGATACTGAAGTAATACAGTAAGAAGAATTAAAAACGGTGTTATCACTTTGTGTATTGTGTATGTTTATTGTGCGACAATAGCAGCGTGTGAAGCTAGTAGCATGTTAACTCAATTTTATTTTTTTGGGGGTAGGGGCACCTTTCTATAGTCTGCTAATGGCAGCAAAGAGGCTAGGCTCACTCCTGAATGTGGTGGAAGGCTGTAGGCAAAGAGGGGGAATAATTACTGTGTGAGTGGCACTGACACGGGGATAGGAATTATAGGAAGCTTGTGTACACAGACAGCTGATCTCTGGGGGTCCTGGATGTTGGATCCTACTGATCAGATATGTTTAGGATAGTTCATCAGTATTTAAATCACTTTAGGAACTTAAAAGTCTAAAATTTTCCTATGCCAAACCAACAGCATGGCAGCTCCTACTAATACAAATAATACATAGACTCAGTTTTTCATGACGACGGCTACAGATATTTCCCTTGGGATTAAAGCAGGCTACAACTCAAAAAAAAAAAAAATATATATATATATATATATATATATACTGTATAGAGAGAGAGAGAGAGAGAGAGAGAGAGGAAAAAAACTGGATTGTAAACCATCTTTGCCTTGTCAAAGTGAATATCGACATAGTGACAGAAGGCAATGGAATTAATGGGTGTTCTGGATCAGTGAAGCCCAGGCCAGTCCAAGGCAAGAGAAATGATTCACGTACAATAAATGACTCCTCATAAGAACCTGAGCCCAGTCTGAAATATCTGTCACTGGATGGGAGGGGGTCACTGTCCAGCAGAATCCCATCATCTCATCCCTCTTTAATGTTCTGGCCAACAGCCTCAGTGCCAAGGGGTGACTCAGTGTAGATCACAACAATAATATAGGACTAAAGACAGGGCAATGGCAATATTAAAGGAAATCCAGCACCTAGTACATGCAGTCCTATCTGAGCATAAAGTAGGAAGAGCTAGAGATATTGGGAAATTGCTTTGTGGAAAAAAAAATTGGTATATAAGGAAATTCGGATATTGAACTTCTTCCACACGTTTAACCTAAGCTCCTGGCACATATGTTCAACAGATGCATATGAGGAATGGCTAATATGGCATTTACCAGTCAAAGTAGTCATATTAAAGATATACTGCATGAAATACATTTTTGACCGGAAGTTCCTGTATGGAACAGCATAGGGGAGAATAGAGGCCTACTCATTTCTGGGCTTAAGCATCCATTGGGAGGTCCTACTTAGTGTAAGTTATCTCCTTCTGCATTCTTATATATGGAAGACTGTCAATTACTTGCTTGGCCTGCCCATTGAACTCTTAGGGTCCATTCACACAGAGTAAATGTGTGCTCATTTTGGTGTGTATTTTACACGTGTAAAAAAAAGGCGATGCGTTTTTGACGCGTTTTTTGGCGCGGCGCGTTTTTGGCGCTTTTTTTATACATGTAAAGTAACAGAAAACGTCAAAAAATACCTCACGCCAAAAAAAAAACGCCTCGCCTATTTTTACACGTGTACAAATACACACCAAAATGAGCGGGCGTTTACTCGGTGTGAATGGACCCTTAGGCTAAGGTCCCTCAGCTGTCTTTTTTTGTTGCAGATTTTGCTATGGGTTTTTGAGCCAAAGCCAAGAGTGGATTGAGCCAAATGGAGAAGTATAAGAACTTTCTAGATATTCACTATTCCTTCTATAGCCACTAGCAAGTTTAGTTAAAAAAAAAACTGCAGCAAAATCTACAACAAAAAAGTAGCATTTCCGCGACGTGGAGCCTCAGCCTTAAAGGGGTTTTCCCACTAATGAAAATTATCCCCTGTCTACAGAGCAGACAGCGGGCAAGGCTCCACATATTTAACCCATATCCTGAGGATAAATGTATACAGTAGGAAAACTCCTTTAGAAACGCTGTGTTTTACAGTACCTGCAAAGTGGATGGGATTCTGGCTAAACCCATCCACACTTTGCAGAGAAAAATTGTAAATCGTAGCATGCAAATTATACCTACAGAAACTCTGGCATTTTCCGTATAGGTATAATAGAAGAAGAAAGTCCGCAGAGGAAAACTTTCTGTGTTTGCACTATGGTTTTTCTGCAGTGGTTTTTAGCTGCAACTTGCTACATGAGCCTTGATCCCAGAATGAGCAGGTATGAATAAAATATATATTATACTGTATCTTTTCCCATAAAACACACCACCTGCATACTTGGACTACATTTTCATGGTGACAGGCTCAATTAACATGAGTAGCTAAGTAAAGCTGGAAGACAGGGTTGTCAGAGAGCATTTTGTAATCTATCTTGAGTCTATTTAGTCTGCTACAACACAACAGACCGTCAAAAAAAAACATGAATAGACACACTGAAATCAATGTGTTCTAAAAATGGTCATCACGTAGATGTTTTTGACCTTAATATGGGATACTGAACTGTTTTTAAAGGGTGACTCACCTCATGTTTGTAGTTGACATTCCCATTTTCCCTTTGGTTTCACCATGTGGCTGAAACAAAACATATTGTGACAGCTGCAATAATTGATACTGGAGTAGTTGAAAAAATATAGTTAAAGGGGTTTTCCAGTACTTTTAAACTGATGACCTATCCTTAGGATTCCACAGAAATGAATGGAGTGAGGGTGCACATTGTCTGTCCACCCAGTGCTCTTTCACATTGATGTGCCCAGTGCAAAGGTTTAATAAGTGGATTCCCCCCCCCCCCCCCGCATCGCCACCACTTAGAAATACCAGGCCGCAAAATTACGGGCGCAAAAAAACGCGGCGTATACGCTCGTAACTCCCATTGAAATCAATAGGATCTTTTTGAGCGCGCAAACTCTGACACGCCGTATACGTGCCAGATCACGCCCCATTTTACATCGTCTGAACGCACCCTTAGATGTATTCTCCGGGCCGCCGTTTGGTAGAAATCCTGGTTTTCGTCAGTATGCAAATGAGTTCTCTCGCAGCACTGGGGGCAGGCCCCAGCGCTCAAACAGCACTGGGGACGCCCCCAGTGCTGCGAGAGAAATCTCCAGCACCGCCTTCATCTTCATCTGGAACGGCCTCTCTTCGCGTCTTCTTCCGGAGCTGGGTTCAAACTTCTAGGCCTCGGGCAAAGCCGACTACACATGCCCGCCGGGCACAAGAAAATGCCCGCTTACACAGTAAGTGTAAGCGGCCGTTTCTTGTGGCCGGCAGGCATGCACAATTTGAACCCAGCGTCAGAAGAAGACGCTTAGAGAGGCCATTCCAGACGAAGATGGAGGTGGCGCTGAAGAGTTCTCTTCCAGCATTGGGGACGCCCCCAGTGCTGTTTGAGCGCCCCCAGTGCTGCGAGAGAACTCATTTGCATACCGACAAAAACTGGGATTTCTACCGGAGAGCGGCCCGGAGAAGACATCTAAAGGTAGGAGAAGAATAGCCTTTCTTAAGGATATTCCGGCATGGTAGGCAGAAAAAATACAATTTTAATGATAGAATCCCTTTAAAGCAGCTGTAGAGTAATAAATTGCATAGAGTTGTTGCCTGGATATGCTAGAAGTTGTAATCTCATAATAATTGGTTGCAGGCCACTGCTGTACAGGCAGGATTGAAAGCAGAGAGCTCTGTGAGCAACTCACAGGTTCTCCATTTGATGTGAAAGAACTACCTAGTATGGAATTAAAGTAAATGACATGACCTAAGCCATTTATGTATGTGCAGACAACCTAATAGAGCAGCCTGACCTGAGTAACATGTCCTCTGCTGCTGAGCTTTAGTGAAATAAAGTGCTATGTTTTTGACAGAAACGTTTAATTGCTCCATTAGGACGTCAGGAAAATGTCTGTGATTCACATAAATAAAAAACACCACAAGAATTTATGAGGTCCAGTTATTCCTATACATAGCTGGATTTATGACCAGGAAAGCTCATTTTTGCTCCTGTGGAACTAAAAATAAGAGCATTCAGTTCCCAGCAGTCCCTAATACCTAACTTGTAATCAGAGTCGGACTGGGATGTCTAGGGCCCACCATTGGAATTTTTTCTAGGGGCCCACCGCCAGGAACCCTGCTGATCAGTTTTACTGAGACAGGGCAACTAAAGATAATAACATCTTGGGAGCCATGCTGCTCACCCGCCATACGATGTGCACCATGTAAACCCACTGCTACATCCTGTATGGCAAGTGAACAGCATCATACCTCCCAACTTTCAAAGAACAGAAAGAGGGACAAAATGGGTGGCACCCACTTTTATGTTGATTTCATCCATTTTTGTCCATTTTTCCAAGTGCCCCCACACCATATAATCCTCCTACAGTCAACCTTACATTATGTGCCCCGACATTATAATGTTCCCTTCCAACTGCCCTACAGTATTAAGACCCTTTCCTGGTGCCCCAGTTTAAACTGGGGTAAACTACATGGGGACATTAAACTGGGGCAGTTGGAGGGTGACATTAAACAGTGGGGGTAGTTGGAAGGGACAATAAATTAATAGCAGTTGGAGCAGGACATTAAACTGGGGGCAACTAGAGGGGGACATTAAACTCGGGCAGCTGGAAGGGGATATTAAACCATGGAGATAGCTAAAGGAAGACATTAAAATGGGGGCAACTAGAGGAAAACAGGTCCCCCTCCAGCTACTCCCACGGTTTAATGTCGCCCATTGTTTAACCCATTCCTGCCGATGGCATATTTCGATTTTCATTTTTGACTCCACTCCTAAACCCCAGAACTGTTTTATTTATTTATTTACGACCCTGTCTTGGTTTTTGCAAAACAAAAAAGTAACCAGCCCTTATTGGGTAAGGATTAGGGATGAGCGAACAGTAAAATATTCAAGATTCGATATTCGTTACGAATAGCATCTCAATATTCGACTATTCGAACGAATATCAAACCCCATTATAGTCTATGGGAGAAAATGCTTCGCTACAGGGGATCCCACCATTCGACTCAGGAGGGTCACCAAGTCCACTAAGACACCCCAGGAAATGATGCCAACACCCTGGAAAGCAACTGGGACAGCAGGGGAAGCATGCCTGGGGGCATCAAGTACCTTTATTATGTCGGGATCCCTGTCAGCTTGTGATATGCCGGAGCTGACTTTTTCCCATAGGAATGCATTGACCAGCGTTGATTGGCCGAATGCCCGTAAACTGGCCAATCAACGCTGGTCAATGCATTTCTATAGCGAGATATAGCAGAGCCCGTGCGGTTAGCCCAGCTACTCTGGACACCGGAGATGAAAGAGCTCTGCACTACACCCAACCATCCCTCCAGCTCCTCCTCCTGTCACACACATCTCTGGTGTAACAGAACTCAGCACACACTCTGCTCTGCTACATCTATACACTCTGTTGTAGAGATGTAGTAGAGCTGAGTGTGTGCTGAGCTTTGCTATATATGAGATGTGTGTGACAGGAGGAGTAGATGGAGGGATGTATCCAATATGTAAAATTTGCCAGCTACATCCGAGAGGTAATCCAAAAAATTCCACGATAGTAATAAAATATAACTTTTATTGTGTCTTCATCTTAAAAAGGTTACAGAGTAACCATAAAGGGGTACATCATTAACACAAGGCACAAGGCCTTGTGCCTTGTGTTAATGATGTACCCCTTTATGGTTACTCTGTAACCTTTTTAAGATGAAGACACAATAAAGTTATATTTTATTACTATCGTGGAATTTTTTGGATTACCTCTCGGATGTAGCTGGCAAATTTTACATATTGGATACATTTCGTGGACGGCGGGTTCTGAAGTTACCTGCAAGCCGGGCTCCCTTGAGGCTCCTTATATACGTGTCGATACGGTGAGCTGAAATTTTCTTCCTTTTGGTTTTTTAGATGGAGGGATGGTTGGATGTAGCAGTGCTGGCCGACGTTAGCAGTCCAGCTCTTCTACATCCAGAATAGTTGAGCTGAGTGTGCAGTATTAAGTGGGCGATGAAGCAGAACTGGGATTTTAAAGACGATACTATACACTACACAGAGTGTAGTCCAAAAATTGTTGGACCCCACACTGTATAGTGATTAACCCCCTCCCTCCCCGGTGTCCGCTTACCTGCAGCTCTTTGCTCTTGGTCCAGTTCGGTCCATGGTCCCGGTTTCAGAGCACCTTGCCCCCCTCTCCCGACTATTATTATAGAGAAGGTGGGGCTTAGGAGAGTGTGGGTGGGTATTGGGCGGGGAGATGTCTCCCCGCCCCACACTCTCCTAAGCCCCGCCCCTCTCCCGACTAGTATTATAGGGAAGGCGGGGCTTAAGAGAGTGTGGGCGGGGAGTCTCCCCACCCAGTACCCGCCCACACTCTCCTAAGCCCCGCCCCTCTCCCGACTAGTATTATAGAGAAGGCGGGGCTTAAGAGAGTGTGGGCGGGGAGTCTCCCCACCCAGTACCCGCCCACACTCTCCTAAGCCCCGCCTTCGCTATAATAATAGTCGGGGAGAGGGGGGCTGGGCGCTCTGAAACTGGGACCATGGACCGAAGTGGACCAAGAGCAAAGAGCTTTCCTGATCTGTGTTTCTAACAGTCTGTCAGGAACGTCCTTCTCCACAGCAGAGCCTATAGCGCTGTACAGTGTGAGCGGGGAGGAACGCCCCCTCCCCTGCTGATAATACTCGTCTATGGACGAACACTGAGCAGAGGGAGGGGGCGTTCTTCCCCGCTCACACTCTACAGCGCGATAGGCTCTGCTGTGGAGAAAGACGTTCCTGACAGACTGTCAGAAACACCCTTCTGACTGTAAAGCACTACGGTACCGGGACCGATAGCGCTTTACCTGGGGCACAGATCGGGAAAGCCGATAGTGCACTGAATTCAACGCACTGTCGGCTTTCCAGCAGTATATAGAACTGCCTGTGCCCAATCTGATGAAAGGTTCTTTTTAACCAGATTTCGGCCTTCCCTATTTAGTCTGGATAGATGGCAAGCCAACGCTCAGTATATCTAAAACAAGAAATCATGACATCACAGACGAGTATGTAATAAATTATGTTTTATTACCATCCATGTACCAAATGATGTTTGGGGAACCCTAAACATCTAGTGATGTAAAAAAAATATGGATGTTGAACCTCAATAAATTGTCCAAATTATGTATCTAGTGAATGGAGAATAATTGTTTCCTTATGTTTGGTATGCCTGGACTTGTAAAAGCATTAGGCATTATTTGAGAGGCATATCATTCCTATATGTGGTATCCACTGAAAGTTATGGCATATTCCCAAAATATGTCATATTTCTCTGGATTTAATGTATGTCATCAGTGCACCCATTCACATGTGGGAGGTTTCAGGAATGGGGCTGGGTGAGAGTCTTTTAAAACAGGCAATGTTGGGATGCCTAGGGTCAGATATTGGAGATATACGGTAAGCCACCTGTAAATCTACCGACTGCTTCCTGCTATGTTCCCAGCTAGGCTTGAAAAAGGTATTTTTAGTATGTATATGATTTTTTAATTCCATTTTTTTCTTGTTAAGCACTGCACTTTTTTATGGATATTAAGTCTAAAATGCAGTTATGTTGTGCTTGGCCCTAAACAGTTTCACAATTCTGAAGAGAATAAATAAAACCTAGGCTTGTCACCATCTTGGTTGCTTTTTGTGTTTGGTTTGGGTATATTGGTGTCTTGCCTGCCTGTGGCTTAACTAAAGGCTCAAGGGCCCTGATACAAAAGTCCAGCCTGCGCCCCACCATAGCAATTTGCTCACCATTTGTGCTACACCCTACCCCCATAGAATCCGTCCTTGACAACATTTTGACGATTTGCTCGTTTTGGCAAGAAAGGGTACATATTTTTTCTCCTTTTGACAGTGGAACCTTACAATGCACAAACTGTTAGCCTTCAAAGGGATTCAGAAAGGAGATGAAAGAAGTTTAATCACACTTCATATGGTGTGGGTGACCTATGGACCCCCTAACTTATGGACCCAGTAGCAGGTGATACCACGATGAACCCTTTAGATTATGATAGTACTTATGGGCCCCCTAAATATCCAGAGCCCGGGTGGAATTGCACCCTCTGCACCCAATCAAATTAAGCCATTATCACCTACCATAAAGTAATGGATGGTAGCAGCTATTTGTGTGGATGTGGGGTCACTTCACTCCTGTGTAACCTAGTGTGATAAGTGAGTATGGAAGCGGAGTCCCCATTTATGGTCACATAAATCCATATGTTCCTGGGTCCTGTGTAGTGAGTAGGGAGCATAGATTCCTGACAGAATTGGTTGGCATCGAGTGGGATATATTTTGTATGGGAGCAATTTGTGACAGTGTTTTTAATCGTTTAGTGAAAATATGGCTGATGATACCAATACTAACTGCAAATGCACAGGCAAAGACATTGTGGAACTACAGGTAACAGCAATCTTCTTCCAAATGTCTATCATTTTACTGATTTGTATAGTGCAAAAGAGGCATCCCTTAGGGTCTGTTCAAACTGAGTTTTTTGGCAGCAGATTTTGAGGCGGAGTCCGCCTCAAAATCTGCTACCAAAAACTGCTCCCATTCACTTCAGTGGGAGCCGCTCGCTTCTTTTTTCCGTTAGCTAGTAGCTGTTAAATATCTTGTATTTGCCGGTGAGACTTGTGTCCACTGTTAAATATCCGGACCTGGCCTTGTCCACGATAGGAAGAAGTCAGCTTGTTATAAATCAGTGTAGAGGTTTATTAATATCTTGAAGGAAAACACAGGAACAGGGAAAATGTCCAAATAACACAAATATCAGTCAATTGTCAATAGCTTACATCTTCAGAGAAGTTAAATCATCTGGATATCTTGTAGTTACAGCTTGGTTCATGCTTGTCATCTGGTTGGTGGACTTGGGCTGGTTACGACGTCCATGGATGTCCATCTGCCTGGACCACCCACCCTGGTGTTCCCAAAGACAGACCTCCTGGTCTTCCCCTGGTCTTCCCAAAGACAGACCCAGACATGTGTATTTCTTACTCATTTATATTCATGAGAGTGGGTGTTACCTTCCATCTTGTAGCTATGTAAGGAGATTTCTAAAATGGTCTACTCTAACCGCACCCATGCACCCAAAATATAAGACTATGATGTCAGTAGAGTGTTAACCCCATGTCTGCTAGAGAATATTGTAAATATATAATATTTAACATTTCCCCCTTTTGAGAGTGAAATATCTGTTTGAACTCTCAAGATATACCATACGACAATATTCATACAATTAGATTATATCTTCTTTCTTCTTTGCTGAATACTGGAACTTAATTTTCATTGATTGTCCATATAACAATAATTTCAACAATTTGCAATACATTTTGACATTAATAAATATTATGGTAAACTGTGATTAAAGATGAAAACAATTTGATCCACTATCTAACCTACATCTAATGAAGGCTCTTCTTTCATCGTCTGGTCTTCTGGTCATCTCTTCTTCCATCATAATAGAAGGCTTATTACCACAAATGTAGTTCTTGACTTAAAGTCCTTTAGATTTCCTCCGTGTTGTGCAGATATTATAACATTGTCCATTAAAGTTCATATTGTGAAGATATTGATATAACAGCAAAGCCCATATGTTATGTTTCACTTTACCAAGACATAGACTGTAGAGGAGTTTCCTTTGGTAATTCCCTTGACCACCTGTCACTGTAGAATCATGTGACACTTCTGGAGCAATACTGCAAAAGCAAGGCAAGTGTGAATTCTGACATCATCCCTGCTGCTTGTCAGTAAGGTTCAGTCCTGGAATCTCAGTCTCTTGGATACACAATATCTGTGTTCGGGTTTTATCATTCACAACCCTTTTGCTCACCAAACAACTTGAAGTCTTGAAATAGAGAAGATTCCACCAAACATTGATGTGGACGTCTTTATATCTGTCCAATCATCAGCTGATCAAAGGTTCCAACCTCCAGTAATAATTTTTAAACACAGTCCTTGGCATAAGCTTAAGCATATAGCATCATACCTTCAGATTTTGTCTTTTCCCGCACATCTTCTTCTTGTAACTGTTAAAGTCTTTTTATTAACATTTGATATCAAACTTTATCATAATCTTGGACTTGATTGAAGATAAGTTTTCTTTCCCTAATAACTAAGCCAAATTAGGCAATTGACTAAACTATAATATCACAGTGTACCATACCACTCATTTATATATCATACTTCTCTTTATATTGTATCAATATTTATATTTGACTTATAAAATATTGATATTCAATACATTTATCAAACTATCTGATAATAGTACTTTGGATACAATAATCTATATAAACATCATATATCAACATATATATATCTTTATATCTATATGTATGAATATGTATGTGTACTTTACTTGTGATGACAAATTGCAACATGACTTTGAAATATAATGTGATCTCATTAATTACCATTCTATAGACAATCACTATATTTATTCTTTAGTTAGAACTTTTCACCAATTATACTAAACATATATTCCTATATGAATGTGTTATCATACTTATCATACATTTTCTAAAGTTTAGTCACTTTATTTACCTTTTTTAATAAGAAATAATTTTATTTTGAACATTACTTTATTAAATATCATTGTGTTCTTTATCTGAGACACAATATTAACCCTTTATTCATAAAAACTTATGTGACTAAAGTTTCCTCTTAACACCTCGTCTCTTCACAGACTCCTGTGACCTTTTTCACCTTTCAGATACCTCCAATACCAAGAATAGAGACAAGACTTAACACACTTGACTCTGCTAAGACACAAATGTAAAAATACATTATTTTTAAACTTAACTGTATATATTCTTGTGTACTGGCTGTATGTGAACACCATATATATGAAATAAGTATATAAATCATAAACATTTCAAAATATGTCACATCCTATAATCAGAAGTGTAAAGAATAAACCAGAGACTATCACTCTTGATATCCCATATACCTCTCCCTTCATGAAGATGATTAGCGTATCTCATTTGCATATAAGACATTTATGTTTTCCCGATGTTTGTAGATGTTGATGTGTGTAAGTGTATGCAAGTGTGTGCGTACATGTAAGAATACATAATCAATAATAATATAATAAAACAATACTGGCTATAGCTAACTAGATTTTCCCACCATAACTAATATATTTATTATCCCATGATCCAATTACCCCAATAAGCCTTTATTATTTGTCAGGTTTGAACAAATATATTGAAAAGCTATCTATATCTTAGTCAAAAGCTTCTTCTTTTGCTACAAAATATTCACAAACTAAAATAACCTTCACCCTAGTGCAGCTGTCACCTTTTCCTCAGCTCATGTGACTTAAACACTTGGTATAAACATATGAGGTTCCTTTCAATGGATTTCACATATATTTGCTAATTTCCCAATTTAATATAGAGGATCATATAAGATAAAAAATAGAAAGAAATAGAAAATAGTAGAAAAAGAAAATAGACAGTAGAAAGAAAATAGACGTCTCTTTGTTGGATATATTTTCCTTTTTTCCTTGTTGGATGCATCCTGATTTTCTTAGGCCTATTTGTGATGTCACAGATCTGTTGTATACACCAGTCGACTCGACACATAACACCTAACACTTATACTGACCAGCCCATCAGGGTCACAGGTCACAATGTGTTGCTGTCAATCAACTGACCACATGAACGAACACTTATTCTCACAGTAAGTAAGAGCTCCATGCCTAGTTGCATGCCTTTAAACAAAATGGATTATAACTTGAAAATCCTAAAAACATGGACTTTACATGAAACTATTGAAAAACATGCTTGAGGTAAGTTAGAACTTCTATCACTTTATCATGCATTGTTATTAGTCACACCAGGTTAATTTGTTTACTCATTAATCGTTAGACACTCCATGCATTCTTTTAGCTAGAAGGAAAGAATGTCTCTGTTCAATATTTAGATCAAATTTCTCTGCATGGCTTTCAAAAATTTCTGAGTTTCTACACACATGGATCTTTACATCATATGTGGGAATGGCTTTACTCAGACTGATCAAATATTCCTGAGATTTTAATTTCAATTTAGTTTCTTGTATCATTTGTTCCTCACCATCTATGGCCATTAATGCCACATGGTGCTCTTTGTCAACATATTGTTGAGATTTCTCATTATCTGTCTGAACAGATTTATGCATACTATTACGTAATTTCTTTTCTGTTACCACGTCATTAAAAATCTTTACCAAAGAAGCTATATTCCTAAATACCTGCTTCTCTTTTGTAGAACAAATTCTATTTTCAATCTTAGAATTTGCCTGCTTACATTGTGTATACAAATCTTGCCATATACTCGCTAAATTGTCACTAGCCGCAACTTTAAACTCAACGTTACATTTCTTAGACAATGACTCTAATTTTTCCATACTTTAAAAGTAAAATCTTTACTCACCACTGTAGAAAGCTTCACCTTTAGCTTATCCTTGGAACAGTTGGTCCCTGTCATCAGAACGTCTCAGTACGTCTGGCACTTGTGGTCCTTCTGTATTTCCTCACAGGCTTTCCTCACACAGGCTTCCGTATCATATAACACGCACAACAGTCATCTGTATCTCACCAATATAAGTTCTTTTTCGAAGTCTTCCTGAATCTTGCAATTCATACAACTTGCAAAATACTCCTCTCTTCCCCCTTAATTGCAAGTGAACGGAACGAGAAAAACAGGAAAAAAAACGACCGTGCTTGGCTCGCCACTGTTAAATAGCCATGAAGTAACGGAGGAAGGCTGGCTCGCCACTGTTAAATATCTTGTATTTGCCGGTGAGACTTGTGTCCACTGTTAAATATCCGGACCTGGCCTTGTCCACGATAGGAAGAAGTCAGCTTGTTATAAATCAGTGTAGAGGTTTATTAATATCTTGAAGGAAAACACAGGAACAGGGAAAATGTCCAAATAACACAAATATCAGTCAATTGTCAATAGCTTACATCTTCAGAGAAGTTAAATCATCTGGATATCTTGTAGTTACAGCTTGGTTCATGCTTGTCATCTGGTTGGTGGACTTGGGCTGGTTACGACGTCCATGGATGTCCATCTGCCTGGACCACCCACCCTGGTGTTCCCAAAGACAGACCTCCTGGTCTTCCCCTGGTCTTCCCAAAGACAGACCCAGACATGTGTATTTCTTACTCATTTATATTCATGAGAGTGGGTGTTACCTTCCATCTTGTAGCTATGTAAGGAGATTTCTAAAATGGTCTACTCTAACCGCACCCATGCACCCAAAATATAAGACTATGATGTCAGTAGAGTGTTAACCCCATGTCTGCTAGAGAATATTGTAAATATATAATATTTAACAGTAGCGGAAAAAAAGAAGCGACATGACCCTTCTTCCCGCGGATTCCGCGGCTGACTCAGCCGCGGTGTCTGCAGCGTGAGACTCCCCCCCAAATAGGCTCATTCATTCGGGCCTTGGCATCCCATCACGGCTAACCGCGCGAAATGTTCACACGCAGAATGCAAACTTAAAGACATAGTAAAAAACATGCATGGGCAGTTTTTCAGGCACAGGATACCTACTACTGTTCTAGACCAACATAGCTGTCACTAGACACACACTAAGACACACCTACACGTTCCAGCATGTCTATCATGAGTCATTTAGTACGTGGCAATACATTGTCATTTTGTTCCCGAAAATCAGAAACTTATATTGTAAATAATGTGTTCTAAAAGCGCATTTTTACCTGAAAGTGCAGCCATCAACCGCTTTTTATTCCGGATCAAGTTTCCGTTTGGTTGGTCACCAAGTGGACTCCGAATGGAAATTCACGCGCAGATGTGAACCGAGCCTTAATATGCTTTATTTTCTCTTATTTTACACCTCCTCCAGCTTCCACACAGGTTGTTCCAATTCACAGACAACCCCTTTAGAGCAGGTCTATGATTTTCCATATCTATATGTCTCAATAGGTTTTTATTAAAAATATTTGCACAAACAATATCTGAATATTGCCATAAACTGATATATAATACACATTTAGGAACCAGATAGCTGAAACAGTACTGAGATCTTCCTTTCTGTTCTAAGTTTGTAAAGTGCGCCACTGTATCTATAGCAACAACGTGACGTATAATGATAGCGACATCCCCGGTGACGTCACACACTAGAAGCCGGAAGTGAGTTCGGATATACACGTGAACCGCAGAAATGGATCGTGAGTGCCTTCTATTCCCGGTTTTATTTCCATGACAGACTTTGAACCAGCGGCTAGAAACCAGGCTGGGGCGCTGTAGTACCCCGGTGACTATGCCTAGTGGGCATGCTGGAGATTGTAGTTCTTCGGTGTCTTGACTGAGGCTTGATAACAGGATCAGATCTTGCACAGTCTCTCAGTATAGTGCTGTTTGGCATGTAGTTGTTAGATGCAGCACCTTACACGGACTGCACAGACTGCACAAGACCTTCGTTCACAAAGGCAATAACTAGTGTAACAGAGCAGTCTAATATTCACTGAATAAATAACGAGGGAAAAAACCTTTCATTTACTTTAATGCTTCCTTATTGGGTATGATGGGTGTTGTAGTGCTCCAGTGTGTGCCACTGATAAAGCTTGCAGGGTATGTTTAGGAGATACTGATGGGACTATTATTCCCAGCATGTCTATGTGTACATACATTATTTATTTTGCACTGATCCCAAGTTCCTTCCTGTATTATACTCCAGAGCAGCGCTCTCTATTCTTCCGGCGAAGTCAATGGGGCAGATTTACTGAAATGGCAACCAATCACTGCACAGCTTTCCTTTCTAATTTGATTCTGAAAAATGAAATGAAAGCTGCATTGTGATTGGTTTGTATAAGCAACTACAACTATATACATATATTAGGCTATGCTAACACAATAGTTTTATAGGAGGAGAGAAAATTCTATTCTTTTGTAAGCTCCTATTTAATTTTCATGCACAAAATTGGTTGGTGCTTTTTTGTGATTTTGGCATTTCTTTAAAACCTGTAAATATATGTGTGGTATGTGTGAACTTCTCATATCTTGCAGTTTTTTTGGAAAGTACATTTTGTCTGTTGTTTGAATTTCTGTACGATTTTTGCTTATAATCTGCTGCAAAGTTGCATGAAGGTGGTTGTATATAGGAAATGTTAAGTTGTGTTTATATATGTTATGATTTGCCATGCAGTCACAAAAAGTTAGATTTTGGTCAGTCACAGGTTGATATTTTAACATATTAATGAATAACAGCAAAATATTTATCATCTTCTGTATCAGTGTTTTTAAGAGTACAAGCTCTTGTTGTGGTTGATGTTCTGTTTTATGAAGATACGTGCATGCAGGTGTAGGTCCTTAGTGATATGAATGAACTTTTTTTTTTTAGGAGGTTTGGTGCATATAACTATTTGGTTTCCACTTTTTTAGCAACTAAAATACGTTTATTTTAATATAATTTTATATTTGTATTTAATATTTTCTTTTTTATAAAACATAAACATCAAATCAAAATTGCATGAAGATGCCTGTTCATAAACAGTTCCAAGTGGCATTTTGACAATGCTGTAGTTGTCTACTTTCAGTAAATATATAGGTATGGGGGAGTTAGTATGATTTTATTCATGTTGCATTTTAGGTTTTATTTGTCCATCTCAAAACTGTGAAAATTGCTCTGGCTAACTGAAGTGCAAAATACCCAGAGACCCCTGGCAGCAAAATGGTTAAAAAATTAAAAAAAATAAATAAATAAATACTCTCCTCTCCTGGGCTTCCGATGGTTCCCAGCATCCCCTTCAGGGATCTGAGGTCATGCATCCAAAGTTCACTGCTGGGGCCTGTGACTGGGCCTCAACAGTCATATGGGGCATGCAGGCCTAATGATGTCAGCATGCCCCACATGACCACTGAGACCCAATCACAGGCCACAGCGGTGACCTCTAGGGAGCGATGCCTTAGTCGCAGGGAAAAGAGGACCGAAGAGCATGCTAGAGAGAGCTGTCGTGAGTATTCCCAGGAAAGGTGAGACAATGCGAATATAAGTGTTATTTTTACTCCCCTCCCCTGGGATTTGGGGTATGAGGAGACCCCAGAGTATAATAATAGCATCAAAATAAATTTCACGTGGCTCACATAAACCAGCTTGAGTATATGGCCAGCTATAAGCGGGAGTCTCACTTGTACGTGTGGGAATGAAATATTACACGTGATTACAAATGCTGAAGAATATTCTTGTAATTCTATTTTCCTCTCCACTCTAGATGATATTTACAGAAAGTTATCACAAGAAAAGGCCACACAGCTGGGTCTAAAGGTAAGAGGGTCACAAAACAATATAATAGTATTTTGATTAAATGGATTCTATCATTAAAATAATGGTTTTAAACTAATAGCATGAAGGAACAGCCTTTATAAAAAGGCTATTCACCTCTTACCTTTATCTTGAGGGTCCACGCTACCATTTTTGAACTTTTCTTCTTTATGCTAATTACGCTCAGACAGTGTAGGGGATGTGCCCTCTGTGCTATGAGCACAGCATTTCAGCGCTGCCTTTCTTGTGCTCCATCCGGCATTCTCCCCCTGAAAGGGATTGCTTGAGCATACACTTTAGTGACAACTTTGAATTTCTTTGCAATTTTTGCTTGTAATCTCTGCTGCAAAGAAGGTGGTTGTATATATGAAATGTTAGGGTGCATTCACACTGAGTATACGCTGACTGATTCTGAACGTTAAAACACGTTCAGAATCAGCGCGTACAAAGCAGATCCCATTCATTTCAATGGGAGCCGGCATACGTACGCTCCCCATTGAAATAAATGGGCTGCTTTTTTCCCTGATACGCGCATATCACATTGAAACCAATAGGGAAAAAAGCAGCCCATTCATTTCAATGGGGAGCGCACGTATGCCGGCTCCCATTGAAATGAATGGGATCTGCTTTGTAGGTGTTAATTTTGAACGTGTTTTAATGTTCAGAATCAGTCAGCGTATACTCAGTGTGAATGCACCCTTAAGTTGTGTTTTTATATATGTTCACTCTTCTTCTCACAGGAGACTACCGCAAAATGACCGGCGAAACAGCCGACTGCGCTTGTCCATCAGCCATTTTGCGGTGGTTTCTACTTACCTGTTGCTGCACAGCTAGATACATGTCATTGAGAATGAGTACACATAATCTGGTATAGGCTGCACACTTTGCTGATGCTGGGTTCACACCAGCGTTCGGTCTCCATACTTAGATTTCCGTCTTCTTCCAGCAGAAGACAGAAACCTGTCAGACCCGGTCTGGCCGTGAGCACCGGTGAGCGTTTTATGCTCTCCTTGGCGAAACAGTTTTTTAAACCGGACACAAAGTCCTGTATGTCCGACTCTGTGTCCGGTTAAAAAAAACAAAACGATTTCGCCGCGGAGAGCATAAAACGCTCACCGTCGCTCACGGCCGAACACTTTTCAAACCCATTCAAATGAATGGGTAGATGGGAATACGCGCGTATCACATTGAAACCAATAGGGAAAAAAGCAGCCCATTCATTTCAATGGGGAGCGCACGTGAGCCGGCTCCCATTGAAATGAATGGGATCTGCTTTGTACGTGCTGATTCTGAACATGTTTTAAAGTTCAGAATCAGTCAGCGTATACTCGGTGTGAATGCACCCTTATGCAGGTTTCGACCTGTCTGTGTGCAAGTTTCAACCTGTCTTAGTTGCACGTGACATCTGATTGCTTGCTGTCATCTCAGTCGAGGTTGAGCGTTCGAGTGTAGATGCCTTGTGTTATCTAGATATGGATACCAGTTGTTCTAACACAATGGAGGCTCATTTTAATGAAGGTTTATTGAATGGCTTTAAGAATAAGAAGGAAAATAGTGTGATGATGAGTAAAGAACTTAATTGAGAGAGCGCGAGTGTCAAAATCTAAAATTAGTGGGGAAAAAACTGAGGATTATCAACGATTGATGCGTACGACAGTTGAGTGATAGTGAAAAATCAATATACTCAGTGAGTGACGAGTCACCATCGGTCTGTTATTATGTGCATACAGAACAGATGTAATCAGTAATTTATCTCCTCATCAAGAGTGTTTGGGTTCTATGTAAGATAACTGATTAAAATAATAAATTAGATATATATTATTAGATTAACCACCGTTATTGGTCATTATGTATACTGACACATTTATCAAAGTAACATAAACATACACTCACCGGCCACTTTATTAGGTACACCATGCTAGTAACGGGTTGGACCCCCTTTTGCCTTCAGAACTGCCTCAATTCTTCGTGGCATAGATTCAACAAGGTGCTGGAAGCATTCCTCAGAGATTTTGGTCCATATTGACATGATGGCATCACACAGTTGCCGCAGATTTGTCGGCTGCACATCCATGATGCGAATCTCCCGTTCCACCACATCCCAAAGATGCTCTATTGGATTGAGATCTGGTGACTGTGGAGGCCATTGGAGTACAGTGAACTCATTGTCATGTTCAAGAAACCAGTCTGAGATGATTCCAGCTTTATGACATGGCGCATTATCCTGTTGAAAGTAGCCATCAGATGTTGGGTACATTGTGGTCATAAAGGGATGGACATGGTCAGCAACAATACTCAGGTAGGCTTTGGCGTTGCAACGATGCTCAATTGGTACCAAGGGGCCCAAAGAGTGCCAAGAAAATATTCCCCACACCATGACACCACCACCACCAGCCTGAACCGTTGATACAAGGCAGGATGGATCCATGCTTTCATGTTGTTGACGCCAAATTCTGACCCTACCATCCGAATGTCGCAGCAGAAATCGAGACTCATCAGACCAGGCAACGTTTTTCCAATCTTCAATTGTCCAATTTCGATGAGCTTGTGCAAATTGTAGCCTCAGTTTCCTGTTCTTAGCTGAAAGGAGTGGCACCCGGTGTGGTCTTCTGCTGCTGTAGCCCATCTGCCTCAAAGTTCGACGTACTGTGCGTTCAGAGATGCTCTTCTGGCTACCTTGGTTGTAACGGGTGGCTATTTGAGTCACTGTTGCCTTTCTATCAGCTCGAACCAGTCTGGCCATTCTCCTCTGACCTCTGGCATCAACAACGCATTTCCGCCCACAGAACTGCCGCTCACTGGATGTTTTTTGTTTTTCGGACCATTCTCTGTAAACCCTAGAGATGGTTGTGCGTGAAAATCCCAGTAGATCAGCAGTTTCTGAAATACTCAGACCAGCCCTTCTGGCACCAACAACCATGCCACGTTCAAAGGCACTCAAATCACCTTTCTTCCCCATACTGATGCTCGGTTTGAACTGCAGGAGATTGTCTTGACCATGTCTACATGCCTAAATGCACTGAGTTGCCGCCATGTGATTGGCTGATTAGAAATTAAGTGTTAACGAGCAGTTGGACAGGTGTACCTAATAAAGTGGCCGGTGAGTGTATATAAAGCATATCAAAGAAAAATATATGATCTGGGGTTCTCTCATCATCACAAGTGTGCATACCATCATTGAACAGGACCGCCAACTTGCTAACAAAGCTCAGATTGAGAAGAAATATAAATGAACAAGATGCAAGCTATACTAAATCTTTTCCACCCACCATTGGATCAGTCTGTTCAGCTCCTCCGGGGCCATATTTGTTGTCTGTATCAACATCACATGATAGAACCTTTTGTAAAATATATGGCTGCCTTATAAACCAGATTGCTGAAATACAGTGATGACAATTCTTGCAGATTCAAAGCGCCGAGAAATCGGAGGCATTCCTCAATGCCTTTCTGAAGCGCTGCATCCCCTCCTCAAAGGAGGCAAGTATAGAGGAATTCATGTCCAGAAAGGCAGTGGTACTGGAGTATGGCCTAAAGAAGAAGAGACGGAAGCGACACAAGGCCAAGGGTTTTACAGCCAAAGAGCGCAGGGAGCTAAAACTGTTCAAAATTGACCCAGATCAGCAAAGGTGGAGTATCTGAGTGCAACAACCTATGCCAGGCTAGTGCTTTCATCATGTACATTAATTGCCATCTCTTTCCCTTCTCCCATGCAGGTATGAAATGTACCTCCCCCTGCATGAGCTCTGGAAACAGTACATCCGAGATCTGTGCAATGGGCTGCGGCCAGGCGCGTGAGTCTAAATCAGTAAATATAAGCTATTAAGTCTGTACTCTTTTGTCAAATTTGTTTCATTCAGATTTTTCTTTCTAGAAAAGCTGGGTGACTAGTATGGCTGCAACCATAGCTTCCTATCATCTTTTCAGTTATAAAATAATATTTCTGTAGATGTTGAAGCCACCATATTTTGATCCTAATTTTTTTAAAATTGGATATCATTTTGAAGGTTGTTATTTTTATCTTGACTATTAATATGGTTATTTTAGGCAACCGCAAACGATCCAGAACAAGATGCTGAAGGCAGATCTGCATGGTGCATTGGTCACAGGTTAGAGCATGTTCCCATTATAAATGTTTTGACCTATTAATGCGTGGTGTTCTCTGCTAAGCAGCTTGATGTAAAATTATCACGTGTGATTTTTGTCTGCTGAGCTGCTGTATCCAAGCTAACACGAAGTTTGATTCTGTCTGCTGAGACAGTATACATTGTGTATAGGTCTTGACAGTTTCTGTTGAGCTGTTTCTAATCTGATAATGTTTGACACTTGTTTACTGAACTGATGTGTCTAAGGCCTAGTTCACACCTGCGTTCGGTATTCCGTTCGGGGAGTCCAATTGGTGACCCCCCCCCCGGACGGAATACAGAGCGCATTAAAAAGCAGTTAGCTAAGAAACCTCACGGACACTATAATGGGGTTTGTGTGTTTTCCGTGCAGTGTCTGCACAAATCATGCGGAGAGAAAAGTATTGCAAGCAGCACTTTTCTCTCTGCATGTTTCGCGCAGACAACGCGCAGAAAGCACACGGACTCCATTATAATCTATGGGTCAGTGTGTGTTCGATATTCCGTTCAGGGGAGGGGGGGGGGGGTCACCAAGCGAACTCCCAAATGGAATGCTGAACACAGATGTGAACCAGACCCAAGATTACTTTGTATGATTCCATCAGCTGACCCACTACGCTATATCTAATCCTATTACGTTTGATACAATTTTCTGTGTCAATGTATCTAAGCCTGGAGACAGCAGCACTTTCTCATTTGAATTGGGTAGGTGCATGTGCCCAGTTGGATATGCCTACATTTGGCACTCCGATGTAGGCAATGTCCTTCAGGTAAAATTTTCTATTAGGGTGAGATCACACAGAGTTTTTTTGGATGCTGAAAACCTCTGCTCCAGGAATTGTGAACCAGTTTTTTTATGCTTTTTCCATCAACACATTGTGTTGCTGATGGGCCTGTTTGCATGATGAAATCTCCCTGAATGTACAGTAGGTCATGGCGCTTCTTTTTTGAAAAAAAAACAGCTAGTGGAAAAAATCTGCTTCTGACTCCCATAAAAATGAATGGGAACATTTTTTGAAGTGGATTCTGCATTGCAAAAAAATGGGTGCATTTACCCTTAGTCATCCATGTCAGCCATGACATTACTTGTAGTGCCTTTTTTTCTTCTTCTTTTTTTTTGTTTGCTTGTTTGTTTGCAAAACCATTAATGAGGCTGCAGCTTAAACAAAGACAAAATAACTAACTACATTCGTATATAACCAGATTGGAATGTAACTAGGTGGTGTAAAACAGTTGCTAAATATGGAAAACACATTTATCCAGAAGATCTACGTCAGGCAAACTTGTATCCAGATATTAGAAACTTGTATCCAGGCATTAGTAAAGAGTCTTTCTTCTTTGATACTGGGTCACATGACCAAGCCTGCTTTACTCCTCTTGCTTGTACACGGTGTATAGTGGGGTTGATCATGTGATCCAGTGTCAGTAGAGGAGGTAGAATGCAGGGCTGTGAAATTGTAAATTAATATGGTGGAATAAGTGCACTGCCCAAACGTATTATTATTCCCCACATAATCCTTTTAATAACTTATATAGCAATGATATTGCCTAGCGACATTGGGAAGAAGAATATTTGTGGTATCCATATAGTCCAGTTTTAGTGTGGCCATACTAGTGATTTGTATAGAGGTATAATTCCTGCTCTCGTCATGAGAATCTATGATGCATCCCATAATTTTATTTTCCTTGGCAGCAGCTGCCTGGTACTGGTCACTTGTAGCTAAGCTTACTGTCCACCAAAATCCCCAAGTCTTTTTCAATGGCAGTCTTACCCAGTCATTTACTCCAGGATAGCATCTTTAAGCAAACCTTCAATTATCTTACCCACCACCAAGGTTAGACTTACCGGCCTACAGTTTTCAGGATCACTTTTAGAGAGCTGCTGTTTAAGAGACACTACTAAATTTATTGTGCAAACTTGTGACAGAGAGAAGGTGAGAGAGTCAAAATGCTGACCCTTCGTTCACATCTGCATTGGTATTTTGTCCGGGGGAGTTCGCATGGGGCCCCCCGAACAGAATACCAAACGCAATTGCAAGCACTGTGCAGTGAAAGCACACGGACCCCATAGACTATAATGGGGCCCATGTGCTTACCACCAGATCTCCGCACAGAATGTGCAGAAAGGATAGTAGTTCACAATCTACTTTCCCGTCCGCAAGATTCATGCAGTCAGCACACGGCAAGCACATTGACCCCATTATAGTCTATGGGGTCCGTGTGCTTTAACTGCACAGCGCTTGCAATTGCGTTTGGTATTCGGTTCAGGGGGGAGTCCCCATGCGGACTCCCCCAGACAGAACACCAGCACAGATGTGAACCAACCCTTAGATAAAAAGAGATTTGGCCATTTAATGGCTGTATTATGCATGTTACAGGTTCCTCTTGGTAGATGAAGCAGTGGAACTCGCTGCGTTCATTTGCCAACTTTGGTCCCTAACCTGGTGGTGTTAGTATACTGTCTGTTAGGAATGACGTTGTTCTAAGGGCAGACCTACCTATTATAGCCAGGACCAATAGCCTGGTATACATATTTAGTTCCCCAATTAATTTGATCCTCCATCCATAAATCCCTCTTTTATAACATGTACACAGGTATCTCAATCTGAACTGACTGATCTATCTAAGCCTGTCATGTGTGATAACGTATGTCTAAGCTTAAGTGTGATTCAACATCAGCACTGTATTACTTATCATGTTTGATGTTCAGAATTGGCTCCTTTTTCTCTCTCCAGTGTTCAAGTCGAAATGTCCATCATACGTAGGACTCACAGGAATCATCTTACAAGAATCGAAATATGTCCTTAAAATAATCACTAAAGAGGATAAATTGAAAGGTATGATGATTATAGTGAATGCTCCTCCCCCACCACCAAAAATTGAAAGAATGGCCCCTGATCAAAGATGCCTTCTGTTATTTATTCACACTTCATATCTGCAGCACTGGGCTCCGTCATTTAGCAATATCTTTACAGCCCACTTTCAAACTGGGGAGTCCCACAACACCAATAAGTGGATACTATGGATGGTTTGTATAATGAGTGACTTGAAGGGGATTGAGCCCTGTGGGGAGACACTATGTTTGTTTATGATGTAAATGCTCTTTGAAAAGGTTTATACCGTTATTTTCAGTTGTCCATTTGTCCTGAGAGTGGGTATTGATCTTATGTATTATACTGGGTTTCCGAACAGAGGTTACCCCCTCTTAAAGCAAATTATGTCCCTAAAAAGGTATTTGTCACTTTATGTCCGAATTCTGGAGTGCAGGACTTGATAAATAAACCAAAAGTAGAGGGTTGCAATTTTTTTAATCTTATTTGTGGAAATAAGTTTCTGCATTTTGCATCATTCACTCCACTATTGAAAGGTAGATGGGAAAGGAGCAGGGGCTAGCCTGTCTAGCTACCTGTAATGCTGGGTTGATCAAATACAACGTTTTAAAAAGTGGCACAAAATATATAACACACTGGCAGGAGGACCCGGCTTTGGCAGATATATTTCATTTTGTGTTTGTGTAGTAGCCCCATAAAAATTGCTCAGTTTTACACTGGTGTATTTTGTGTATGGAAACTTGGAGTGGTACTCTGTGCAGAACCGCATATCTAATCCTCCGAGTGTGGTACTGCGTGCTGAGGCGTGTATCTAATCCTTCAGCGTGTGGTACTGTGTTCAGAGGCGCATATCTTAGCCAAAGCTAAGAGTGACCTACTGAGATGTTCTGTGATATATATCTGTGAATTGGAACCCACACAATTCAATGACCACAAGCTGATATCTTGAAGATGATGAAAACGTCTATAATCAAAGCCACCAATCCCAGCACAACTCTCGTTTCTCATAGTGCTCTTAAAAAGTGTAAGCTGCTCTATGACTGGTTGCAATGGGCAACAACATTTCCCCAATGCGATTTAGAATGTTGCAGAAATCTTCCTTGTGCATTGATTAAAGTGAGTCTGACGCCTCCCCCGCTGCATAATAGGATCAATTTGGTAGATTTGGAGGAAATCAAATGTAAACTCTTATGCAAATGAGGTAGTTGGTGCACTGGAGGCGGGCCTTCAGATTCCTATAGTACTTATTTTGCCACTCAGACCCCTACTATCCTGGGGGCGGGCCTTCAGCTTCCTATAGTACTTCTCTTGCCACTCAGACCCCTACTATCTCCTTCCTACCACACCCTGTGCAGTGAGAGTTGATCCTACTGTGGCATCACCCATCCTACTTGCGCAGCAAGAGCAGTTATTCAAAGCTGTTTTTACCCAAATCTACAAAAATGGTATACATAGTAAACGTTTTTGTAATGTGCTTTGTAACATAGTGGTACCCGTTGAATATGCTTGGGGGAGGTGAATCCCTTCAAGCTATGTATAAAGAAAATACTCCTCATTGGCAATACCAAAGAAGCAATGTGTCATTAGTTTAATGTTGGCCAACCCACTAATTTTCGGCAGCGTCTGTGCCATCTGTAGTCATTGTGGGAATCGTATGGGGTCTCTGCTCCAGTATCCTGAATCAATATTGTCTACTGACGTTTTGCAGAGATAATATTGAAGATATATCTAAAAGGGATGTTCCCCTTTAAAAGTATTTCTAGTTTATATACAGAACTGTGGGGTCCAAGAACTAACACCCCCACCAGCAGCCACTGAACCTAACACAGGGAACGGATCAGAAGCCGAGCTCCATTCTCTGTGTAGTGGTTGTGCCAGGGTACTGCAGCTCAGATTCTATTCACTTGGGATAGGTCACCAGTATCCCAGAGAAACGCTTTAACTGCAGCCACTTCCTTTGGGAAAGGGGAGAAGTATCCCCACCATTGTCACAATTTCCATATATTCAGGTACAAATCCTTATTACTTCTAGTATTTTGCTTTGCCTTTAATAGCTGACTGTCCATTTCATTACTACAAGCCTCTCTCTCTCGGCAAATGTTGAAAATTGATATTCATCCGTTAAATAATCTGGATTTTTATCTGTGGCCCAAGTAAAAGGCTATGATAATGTTACCTTGAAGACAACCATAACCGAGACATTTCTCACAATGATCGCGGCAATATCTCCATAGACACTTTAACTGGGGTCTCATTTCCCATCTCCTAATTTACAGGCTACTTCTTTTTTCTTTTTGCCTGACAGTTGTTCCCAAGTTGAACTGCGTCTTCAGTGTGGAAATTGATGGATTTATCTCGTATATCTACGGGAGCAAGCTTCAGATGAGAGCCAGCGAACGATCAGCCAAGAAATTTAAAGCAAAAGGAAGCATAGACCTGTAACTGTGTCATAAAGGCAACATTGGGTACTTTTGATATATTTCTTTTATATGCGTTAATTTTATTTATTTATTTTTTCTCTTAATTTTAGATTATTTTTTTTTTATTTTTAGGTTTTTTATTCAAATTATAACTTTAATTATTTTTTGCTGTATTTTTGTATTTAGTTATCTTTTATTTTCTTTTTTTTTTTTTTCCTAATTTTTCGTTATTTTATTTTTTTTATATGGAGATTTGTGAAAAGTCCCGGATGAAAATCACTAAGTCGTACGAGAGTAATATCGTATATATTGCGGCTTTTGGAAGCAGTTCAAGGGCTGCTGGAATTGAGTAATGATGGAACTCTCGTATAACTAATAACTCCCACGAAAGTAAAACATTTTTATTTCCTGGAGATGACACATAATATCCTGTACCATTAAACTGCTGCCTTACTTTACGATGTCCTAAAATGTTTGGAATGTAAGAATTTTCAGTGTTCTAATAAGATGGCAAAGAGCGAAAATTTAAAGGGCTGAAGCTCGGCTGCCTCTTCTAATGAGGAACAAGGAGGGGGGTGGATCCGAGGAAGCAATTAACGATGGAGGGAGATTTAGTGTCGCCCAACTGAAATTAAACATTAAACTGAGAACGTTTGAGGAGTTTTTTTTTTTATTTCATATAATCAAGCTTTATCTGTCATATCAAATATTTTTGTTTGTTTTTTAGTGAATGTTTATTAAAAAATTTAAAGGGACATATATTTGTGTACAGAAATAAGTATTTAATAAAAACAGTTGGATATTGTGAATGAAATTAAATGCTAGATTAAAAATCGTTAATGTGCAATTAACATCTCTAGTTATTATTGGTGTTTAGTCTGCGATTACAGTCTGATCACATTTTTATCTATTTTTGTATGTTATTGTAACTTAGTGGAGGACAGCATTGCTCCCTGCCAGCATTTTTATTATGTCGTAGGTTAAGTGCTCCCTACAGCGGAGAAATTCCTGGAGTATACTTTAACAATTCAATGGGCTGCTATTCACCAAACGGACAAAAGAATACTCTGGATGGTGTGTGCCTACACCTTTTTTTTTTTTTGTTTTGTTTTATTCTGCACCATAATTTTGTGGAATATCTGACGTTTTGAACAATTTTTATTCAGTTTTCGGGGTGAAAGGGCAGCAAAACAGCAAACAAACAAAAAAAAAAAGTCATTTTGATTTTTTTTTTTTCTTCCTATGGCATTCATCATTTTGGAAAAAATATTTTGTTTATAGTTCAGGAATTCATTCTGATCTAAGGAAAGGGAACACTTATATATTTTTTTGTTTACTTTAGACCCCCCTTCCCCCAGGGATTAAGTCTCCTAAGGTGGGGCTACAAATAAAAGTAAAAAAATACTTGCAATATATTGTAAGATCCATTTAACTGTAATAATGCTATGCTGTGCTAATGGCAAGCCTCGGAGCCTTCAATAGGCTCCCAGCTGTCAAATGAACAGATCACTGCCCACTGGATTTCATTCTGGTAGGACCCAAGTGTCACCAATAAATAGATGCTTTTGTCATGTTTGGTACATAAACGTGTATGAAGTATTGTATCTGCTGCGGCATGTTGTAAAGAACAGTTGAAGTCTATTTGGTGGTGTCACATTGCCTTCCTTGTGTGAGTGCTTAAAGGAATATCTGTTAATAATTCCTTGACTCTGACCTTCTAGACACATTAGCCTAGAGCAAGCAGGTGTCCTGTATACCAGTCCGCTCCTACTCTTACATGCTGCCTGCAGATAACATGTGCTGTGTGGCAGGTTAGCTTCAGGACCTCATACATATGACTGTTGAGTGTACACAGTTCTTACAGGATTGTACTGTGTTAGATCATAACAGCTACAGAGGTCTGTTACCGTCAATAACAAAGTATCCCTTTCCACTTCGATCATGAGTGTGGTACAAACCCTCAAAAACTGGGAATACCCTCTGAGTTCTAGTGTTGTAAGTCCCTATTGGCTTGCTTTTAAGTCATGTCTACTTGATGTGTACTAGGAAGGAGTCCCCTTTCACTACATCTATAATAGAAATTTGGATAGAATTGGAATTTAGAGAGTACCTTTTATGTCCTCTGACATCGGCAGTATTATATACCGCTAGAATGCTTACAGAGCACTGTCGTCTTTGCTGGTATGCGCTCCAGTGCTTGAGACATCGGTGCCATTAGTTTTGGTACTGATATCCCTCCACTGTCAGAAGGGCCAGTCTTACAGCTCAGTGACGTCACTGTGTCGTGATGAATGACCCCCTCCCAACAGTACAAGGCTATGGAAGAGTATCATCAGGGGGGCTTCCTCACAGCCCAGCGAGTTGTCTGCTTTCTAGCGGTATATAATACTGCCAATGTCACAAAATTTGAAAGGTCCTCTTTAGAGGACAGTTGCTGCGGTTTGTTTCAGCATCCTCTTGTCCAACAGGATTCCAGCACAGGGACGGAAGGAACCATCACTAGTACATTGTTGAGGATATATGCCCCCTTCGGCTATTTTATAGTAGAATAAATAATTGTGATTACTTTTCATATGTGACCACAAAAGAAAAAGCAAACTTGTGACTAACTGCAGAGAATCAGGTCATCTCCTTTTTTTGACTTCCTACTGCTGACCCCGCAAGGCATGACAAGTATGAGCAAAGTTTTAAAGGAGCCACCATTAACCCCTTTATCCCTAGAGTTCCATTATTAGAACTCAAAAGTATATAACCTCCGGCATAAATGGGTTAAAGGAGAATTCCGAGCATCCTGTTATTAAATCTGTATTTTCAAAGGGCCAATAGTGACAAATATATGTAGTTTGTGCTGCTCCTTGGCATGCATGCATTTACGTCACTCATATTACTCACATTACCAATTGCATGTCTGTTAGACAAGTCAATCACACGCAGGTTGTTCCTTGCATTTTTATAAATTACTTTGTTACAGTACAAAGTCACAGTTCAAGGTGCAAAATACAGACCTTTACCCATTTGCCATTAATCAGGTCCAGTAGTATTATACTTAAGGTATTACTGTGTGAGACCACTAGAAGGCAGCAGAGTTACAACTCTTGTACTAAGGATAAGAATGGTCCTAGAAGATCACTGCAAATTTGTAGTTCAGGTGTCACGATAGACTATTTTTTTTTTATTTTTTTTTATATATATATATATATAGTGCCAACACATTCTGCATCATTTAAGAACAACATTGAACATCAGCTAACCATGTGACTAAGCCATCCACAAAAGGATACTTATGTTTCTTAAAGGACTAGAAATAGTTTTCCCCATAAAATCACAGGTTGCCCCACACTCTGCAGCTTTTCAAGAACCCTGAATGACATTGAATGTCTCATGCCTTTGGGTCGGTCTTGCTTGTAGATTTATCTTTTTATTAACCAAGTTGTACAGGATGGACACATATCTTACATCTTATTCATCTTGGACAAGAGACTGCTACAGTATATGGAGTTGTGGAAAAAGGCCATAAACAATAGATTATAAGGCCAGGGCAATGTGTTGTACGACAAAAAGTTGCAGGCAACTAATCATTGCATCTAAATTGTAATGTGGCAACTTTTTGCAACTGCAATATAAACAAAATTCAACACTGTTGGGTTTTGGACACAGGTTGAAAATTGTGTTTTTCTTGTTTGTTTATTTTTATTTCTCTTAAAGTCACATAACTACAGCTCACATGGCACTTATCTGCGACTTTGCTGTTTAGGGATTTTTTTTTTACAGCCAAATTGCAGCTTTAAACAGTCATGTGACAGTAAGGCGAGATGCATATGAAAGTGGTGAAAAACATCCATAGGTTATGTCCTATTTTTGGCTTTCACAAATCCCTCCACGGCCAAAAATGCCTACATTTTGATGGTCTGTGACCATATACTGTCAAAATAAGGATCATGAGAATAGCTCCCATTCACTGACAATGTAAATAATTTTGTCGTATGACATTTGTTAAAAAAACTAGACATCACAATCCAGACAAAGTGTTTTTGTTAAATGAGGTAATTTAGAGGGTAGGAGGGGGGTGGGATTTTGACATTCCCTTTAAGGCTCAGGCAAGTTGCATAACTGTTTGTCGTGCGACTTTTACTCGTGCAGCACATATTGACATGAAATCCCAGCCTTACACTAGGTTCACACTAGCATATGGGTTTCTGTCATTTAAAATCCTTAAAAAGGGGTTACACGTGGAATGACTATACTGGGGTGTTCCTGGTTACCACCAGTTTTATACTGAAGCCACCAGAGAGTAATGTCCTCCTTGTGAGACTTTTCTCTCCACCGAGTTTAAGCGGATTCTGTGCTTCAACATGAGCGAATCCAGCCTTAGTGGTCAGATGATTTTAATCTGTGGGTGTCCTACAATAGGTCTCTCTTATGTTTGTGTCAACACCAGTAATGTCATTTTTTTTTTTTTCATAATGTAGGTTATGGAGATACTCCATTATTCTCGACCCGTCTGAACCCATACAAATTAATTCTCTTCCATGCTATATGATGAACTGGATGAGATCATTGATAGTCGTGTATAAAAATAAATCAATCTATTCAAGTCTTTAGTTTGAGCTATTTTATTCAGGAATTCTTAGTTTAATGTGTCCAATTTTATTACCTCCTTGTACCAGATGAATAAAATTAATTTGTACATATAAAAAAGGTGGAGCCTCACTGGTTTCCTGTTCTTGAGCGAGAAGACCTGCAGTCCCTAGCATACTGAGGTGATCAGTTACCTTGGTCTTGGGGCTCAGAAGAGGCCATGTTGGTGGTCTTTCAGCACTGGCCATGTGTGGGAAATGAGCCTAGTTGGGCACTCCCTTCCCTGGTGATGTTGCTGCTGTCATGTTGTGAGCAAGAACAGCAGCAGAGAAAGTGTCTGACATAGTTACTAGAGATGAGCGAACACTAAAATGTTCGAGGTTCGAAATTCGATTCGAACAGCCGCTCACTGTTCGAGTGTTCGAATGGGTTTCGAACCCCATTATAGTCTATGGGGAACATAAACTCGTTAAGGGGGAAACCCAAATTCGTGTCTGGAGGGTCACCAAGTCCACTATGACACCCCAGGAAATGATACCAACACCCTGGAATGACACTGGGACAGCAGGGGAAGCATGTCTGGGGGCATAAAAGTCACTTTATTTCATGGAAATCCCTGTCAGTTTGCGATTTTCGCAAGCTAACTTTTCCCCATAGAAATGCATTGGCCAGTGCTGATTGGCCAGAGTACGGAATTCGGCCAATCAGCGCTGGCTCTGCTGGAGGAGGCGGAGTCTAAGGTCGGACCTGAATGGAGACTGGTGTGGAGCGATCTTAGACTCCGCCTCCTCCAGCAGAGCCAGCGCTGATTGGCCAGAGTACGGAATTCGGCCAATCAGCGCTGGCCAATGCATTCTATTAGCCCGATGAAGTAGAGCTGAATGTGTGTGCTAAGCACACACATTCAGCACTGCTTCATCACGCCAATACAATGCATTAGCCAGTGCTGATTGGCCAGAGTACGGAATTCGGCCAATCAGCGCTGGCCAATGCATTCTATTAGCCCGATGAAGTAGAGCTGAATGTGTGTGCTAAGCACACACATTCAGCACTGCTTCATCACGCCAATACAATGCATTAGCCAGTGCTGATTGGCCAGAGTACGGAATTCGGCCAATCAGCGCTGGCTCTGCTGGAGGAGGCGGAGTCTAAGGTCGGACCTGAATGGAGACTGGTGTGGAGCGATCTTAGACTCCGCCTCCTCCAGCAGAGCCAGCGCTGATTGGCCAGAGTACGGAATTCGGCCAATCAGCGCTGGCCAATGCATTCTATTAGCCCGATGAAGTAGAGCTGAATGTGTGTGCTAAGCACACACATTCAGCACTGCTTCATCACGCCAATACAATGCATTAGCCAGTGCTGATTGGCCAGAGTACGGAATTTGGCCAATCAGCGCTGGCTCTGCTGGAGGAGGCGGAGTCTAAGGTCGGACCTGAATGGAGACTGGTGTGGAGCGATCTTAGACTCCGCCTCCTCCAGCAGAGCCAGCGCTGATTGGCCGAATTCCGTACTCTGGCCAATCAGCACTGGCTAATGCATTGTATTGGCGTGATGAAGCAGTGCTGAATGTGTGTGCTTAGCACACACATTCAGCTCTACTTCATCGGGCTAATAGAATGCATTGGCCAGCGCTGATTGGCCGAATTCCGTACTCTGGCCAATCAGCACTGGCTAATGCATTGTATTGGCGTGATGAAGCAGTGCTGAATGTGTGTGCTTAGCACACACATTCAGCTCTACTTCATCGGGCTAATAGAATGCATTGGCCAATCAGCGCTGGCCAATGCATTCTATTAGCGTGAACTGAGTTTGCACAGGGGTTCTAGTGCACCCTCGGCTCTGCTACATCAGATTGCTACATCTGATGTAGCAGTGCCGAGTGTGCATCAGATGTGTAGTTGAGCAAAACTGACTCAGCACTGCTAAGTCTCTGCATTCGCATAGGAATGCATTGGCCAGCCTTCGGCCAATCAGCGCTGGCTCTGCCGGAGGAGGCGGAGTCTAAGGTCGGACCTGAATGGAGACTGGTGTGGAGCGATCTTAGACTCCGCCTCCTCCAGCAGAGCCAGCGCTGATTGGTCGAGTTCCGTACTCTGGCCAATCAGCGCTGGCCAATGCATTCTATTAGCCCGATGAAGTAGAGCTGAATGTGTGTGCTTAGCACACACATTCAGCTCTACTTCATCAGGCTAATAGAATACATTGGCCAATCAGCGCTGGCCAATGCATTCTATTAGCTTGATGAAGCAGAGTGTGCACAAGGGTTCAAGCGCACCCTCGGCTCTGATGTAGCAGAGCTGAGGGTGCACAAGGGTTCAAGTGCACCCTCAGCTCTCCTACATCAGAGCCGAGGGTGCGCTTGAACCCTTGTGCAGCCTCGGCTCTGCTACATCAGAGCCGAGGGTGCGCTTGAACCCTTGTGCACACTCTGCTTCATCAAGCTAATAGAATGCATTGGCCAGCACTGATTGGCCAGAGTACGGAATTCGGCCAATCAGCGCTGGCCAATGCATCCCTATGGGAAAAAGTTTATCTCACAAAAATCACAATTACACACCCGATAGAGCCCCAAAAAGTTATTTTTAATAACATTCCCCCCTAAATAAAGGTTATCCCTAGCTATCCCTGCCTGTACAGCTATCCCTGTCTCATAGTCACAAAGTTCACATTCTCATATGACCCGGATTTGAAATCCACTATTCGTCTAAAATGGAGGTCACCTGATTTCGGCAGCCAATGACTTTTTCCAATTTTTTTCAATGCCCCCGGTGTCGTAGTTCCTGTCCCACCTCCCCTGCGCTGTTATTGGTGCAAAAAAGGCGCCAGGGAAGGTGGGAGGGGAATCGAATTTTGGCGCACTTTACCACGCGGTGTTCGATTCGATTCGAACATGGCGAACACCCTGATATCCGATCGAACATGTGTTCGATAGAACACTGTTCGCTCATCTCTAATAGTTACATAGTAGATGAGGTTGGATAAAGACATGAGTCCATCAAGTCCAACCTATAACCCTACAATCCCCTACAGTGTTGATCCAGGGGAAGGCAAAAAACCCCATGAGGCTCATGCCAATTGCCCTATTTCAGGGGAAAAAATTCCTTCCCGACTCCAAATATGGCAGTCAGTATAAAACCCTGGATCAACGTGTCCTTAAAATCTAGAGACCATAACCCATTATATTTTTCTCTTCAAGAAAGGCATCGAGGCCCACTTTGAACTTGTTCAGTGAATCCGCCATCACCACTTCCTGGGGCAGAGAGTTCCAGAGCCTCGTTGTTCTTACTGTGAAGAATCCCCTTCTATGTTTCTGGTGAAACCTTCTCTCCTCCAGACGTAGAGGATGTCCTCTTGTCACTGTCACTGGCCTAGGAGTAAAAATATCCTTAGAAAGTTCTTTGTATTGTCCCTTCATGTATTTGTACATTGTTATTAGAGCTCCCCGTAGACGTCTTTTCTCTAAACTGAATAACCCCAAGTTTGTTAATCTATCGTTGTACTCCAGTCCACCCATTCCCCTAATCATTTTGGTTGCCCGTCTTTGCACTTTTTCAAGTTCACTTATGTCTTTCTTGTATATCGGGGCCCAAAATTGCGCACAATATTCTAAGTGTGGCCATACCAGTGATTTGTATAGAGGCATAACTGTTCTTGTCATGAGAATCTAGACCTCTTTTGATGCATCCCATAACTTTATTTGCCTTGGCAGCAGATGCCTGGCACTGGTCATTAAAGGTAAGCTTGCTGTCCACCAAAATCCCCAAGTCTTTTTCATTGACAGTCTTACCCAGTAATTTACTATTTAGTACATAGTCATACATTTTATTACGTCGCCCAAAGTGCATTACTTTACATTTGTCAACATTAAACTTCATTTGCCAAGTCTCCGCCCATGCTTCCAGTTTCCTTAGATCCCCTTGTAATATTCTACTATCCTCCTCATTATTGATTACCCTACAAAGTTTAGTATCATCTGCAAATATAGACACCCTGCTTTGTAAACCCTCTACCAGGTCATTAATAAAGATATTAAACAAGAGAGGACCTAATACTGACCCTTGTGGCACCCCACTGACATGATCATTTCCTTCTGGCATGTAGTTTCACACAAATTATGGAGCTACAAGTGGGACAGAACCATTTCTGGGGCAGGAAATTGCTTTGGAAACTCTGTACTGCATTCCTGCAGGAATTCACCAGCAGTGGTGCATCTGATGTCAGTGGGGGTGCTGGACTTAAACCATTTGGTGGAGTCAGTGTTCCTGCTGGCTCATGCGTTTCTCTGCAAAACTCTTGCGTTTCAACCTGCCTAGTTTGAGTTCTGGCTGTAGCGTGGAAGATTTACAGCTAGACACGAGCTTCAGGATGGAGCCCACTGCCCATCATGGATTTCTGGATGGGGATGTAAGTGACCTCAGTGCCATCATCTTTCTTTTTTATTTTCAAATGAGGGTTTTATTTAGTTTTCTTTTTGTTGTTGGTTTTTTTTTTGTTTTTTTTTTTAATAGATATATCCAGAAAAATATTGGCCAGGTCTAAGAATAAGGAATATGCCTTAAGTAAATCTAGTCTATCTTCCTCATATGGGAAAAATCTTTAGCCGACAATACTATTTCAGAGGAATCACCTTCCCTTGTTCAGGGCATCAAGGCTATTGCCTGGAATGAATTGAGGAATTTCCTGAAAGGAAAATTGTATTATATTTATAAAGTGCTAACATATTCCACAGCACTTTACAAATTGTAGGGTTCAAGTACAGACAAATACATTACAAAGAAATAGTCAATTCACACAATGGGACTGAGGGCCCTGCTTGCAAGAGCTTAGAACCTATGAGGTAGAGGGGATGGCATTTCTTATACAGTGGTCCGTCCGTTTCTGTGATAGAGGTGACTTTCATTACACATAAATTATGCTGTATGAGCCATAACCAGTCAGTACGCTTTAACGTGCAGATCATCCCTGGACTGATAAAGTTACAGTCTGATACAGCAATGCAGGAGCATGAAAGTGGAGGGTTCATTTTAGGCATTTTAACTGTGGAAGGGTTTACATTAGGAATTGTGATAGGTATGTCTGAAAAGATGTGTTTTTAGTTTTCACTTGAAGCCATAGAGTTAATCTGATTGTCCGGGATAGAGCATTCCAATTCCAGAGAAGTGGTGCAGCTCGGGAGAAATCTTGTATACAGGAGTTGGAGGTTCTGATAATAGAGGATGTTAGTCTTAGATTACTGAGTGAACAGACAGCACAGGTTGGGCAATAGACAAATGATGAGGGAGGATATGTAGGGAAGTGCAGTATTATGGAGAGTCTTGTGGATGAGGGTGATAAGTTTATATTGTGTTCTGTAATGAATAGTCAGCCAATGTAGTGACTGACACAGACCCGAGGCATCGCTATAGCATCTAGACTGATAGATGAGCCTGGCCGCTGCATTCAGAATAGATTGTAGAGGGGAGAGTTTAGTGAGGGGAAGACCGATTAGTTAGGGGGCATTCACACTACCGTCTGTGTCCGACAGGTAGTGTCTGCTCAAAATCTGGTACGGACATTAGGAGCGGACACTAGCTGTGTCCGTGACACCTGTCATTTATTTAAATGGTGATCGGGTACGTTCTTTTGCACTCCGTGCCCGTCCTTCACTGTCCGCATGTAAAGATGTCCGACTTTTCAAGTGGACAGAAAAACCCTACATGTCGGGTTTTTCTGTCTGCTTGAAAAGTCGGACATCTTTACATGCGGACAGTGAAGGAAGGGCACGGAGTGCAAAAAAAACGCACCCGATCGCCATTTAAATAAATGACAGGTGTCACGGACACAGCTAGTGTCCGCTCCTAATGTCCGTGCCAGATTTTGAGAGGACACTACCTGTCGGACACAGACGGTAGTGTGAACGCTCCCTAAGGAGTTACAGTAGTCAAGGCGAGAGTGAATCAGAGAGACAATAAGTGTCTTTAATGTATCTCTGGTAAGGAAAGGGCGTATTCTGGAGATGTTTTTGAGGTGGAGATGACATGAACGTGCGAGTGATTGAATATGTGGCATGAAGGAAAGATCTAAGTCAAACATAACCATGAGGCAGCAGGCATACTGCCTAGGAGTTATAGTAAGGCTGCACTGCAATGGAGATATCAGAAACAGGTCTATTAGATGGTGGAAACAGCAGTAGTTCAGTCTTAGAGAGATTCAGTTTCAGATAAAGTGAAGATATGATATTTGAGACAGCAGAGAGACCATCACTTGTATTCTGTATTAGTGCAGGGGTGATGTCATGGAATATATAATTGGATGTCATCAGCATAAAGATGGTACCGGAAGCCAAATTTGGTGATGGTTTGTCCATTGGGAGCTTTGTAGAGAGAGAAGAGCAGGGGGCCTAGGACTGAGCCCCTGAGGAACCCCAACGGAAAGGGGAAGAAACAGCCCGCAAATGATAGACTGAAAGTGAGAGATTAGAGAAGAACCAATAGAACACGGTGTCCATAAGGCCAACAGAGTGGAGCATAGTGAGGAGGAGTTGATGGTCAACAGTGTCAAGTGCTGCTTTAAGATCGAGAAGAATAAGAAGAGAGAAGTCTGCATTAGATTTAGCCGTCAGAAGATCATTGGAAACTTTTGTGAGGGCACAAGACAGGTCAAGGGACAATTTCTTCAATAGCGGGGTTATGACAGCATGTTTGCAAGAGGATGAAAAAATTCCAGAAGAGACAGGGGTTAAATATTTTAGTAAGGTAAGTTATGACAGCGGGCAACAGAGACTGGAGAGGGTGTGGGGGAATGGCTCACTACTGTAGGTCATAGGGTGAGAAGAAAGAGGGGAAACCAAGAAACTAAGTGATCCTGAAATTGGTATGGTGAGCCAGGTGGATGGCAGTTCATAGCTACATGTAAGGAGAGTGCGTGAAAAAGTTTGATGGCGTGGACGTCAAATGAGGGAAATGTGAGTGAGGGTAGCGGGGGAATGACCTGAAAAGTGCACTATGGTGACAGAAGTACACCTACCCCTACACCCTGCCTGTTGTCAGGCCTAAAAGTATGTGAGAAATGTAGGCCACCATAAAAAGAGCCGCAGGGGAGGCTGTATCAGACTGCTGGATCCAAGTTTCAGTAAGGGCAAGCAGATTTACTAAGGAATAAGTTATTAATATATTCTAGTTTGTTAAACACTGAGCGGGCGTTCTAGAGAGAGCAGTTAAAAGAGGCAGGGGAAGATGAGGAGAAGGAACATAATGAATATTCATGAGGGTAGTGGGACTTCTATATATGTAGGAAATGGAAAAGTTAGTGGAAAAAGGAGGACTAGGGTTAGGCAGGATCTAGGGCCAGGCGAGCTAGGCAACCGCCCGGGGCCCTGCCCCCAGCGGGGCCCCCGGGTGCAGCCCAGACCTAACAAAACGGTTCCGGTCGGCAGGAGGTATGTCCCGATTTCAACTCATCGGTGTCCGTACATAGGCATACATAGGCATTTGTAGCCGTGATGTGATGACATCATATCATGCCTACAACTATGTGTATGAGTGAGAGAGCGGCGGGGGAGTGATGGAAGGTGAGTGTGTTTGTTTGTGTTAAACATTAAGGTGAAACATAATGTAGGGGGCCCATGAAACTGGGGGCAGATGAGGGTGGGGAACGGCATGACATTGGGGCAGATGAAGGGGGGGAGAACGGCATGACACTGGGGCAGAGACGGGGGGACATGAAACTGTGAGCAGATGAAGGGGGGAGAATGGCATGAAACTGGGCAGAAACAGGGGGACATGAAACTGGGGACAGAGATGGAGGGGGGACATGAAACTAGGGGCAGATGAAGGGTGTATATGAAACTGAGGGAGAGATGGAGGGGGGACATATAATTTACGGGTGACTGTAGGAGGACTATACTGTGTGGGAGCACATGAAAAATGAATGAGAATGGGTGGAGTCAACATAAAAGTGGGTGGAGCCAAATTTTATCCCTCTTTCTAATCTTCAAAAGTTGGGAGGTATGGGTTAGAAGCGCGAGGCCTTTAAAGTGGTATTCTCATGTCCCTTACTCACTAGTCTTCACTGCTGTAAACTCTTCTTTCTTCCTGGTTTTCTTGCGTCAATCGTGGGCTGGGTTTCATATGCAAACCCAGCGGCAAGATGACGTTGCTTCTATGCCGCTGGCCTTGTATGCGCGCTCCCGATGCTTCTAATAGTACACAAATAAGGTCAGTTTTATAATTTGGTCAAACACAGCTAAATAGTTTAAAAAAACACCTCAAAAATGCATTTTTAGGGCAAAAAATACCCCCCAGACCACCGGTAAGTAGGGCCCCGCCAAAGTCAATTGGCCAGGGCCCCGCAAAGCCTAGATCCGCCACTGGGGTTAGGAGAGATGTCCCCAGCAGCTAGTAGGAGTAAAGTGGTCAAAGACAGAAGGTAGCTCGATGATTTATGCCACTTATGCTTAGTTTAACTGCTAAAAGAAGTATAGGGATTGGAGTAGTTAAAGAGAGTGAAAAGTGTATGAGAGCTGTACATGGGAAAAGGAAGAAGAGACTGATGTGCATAGTGTGTACTGGTGGTAAAGATGGAGGGGAGTTCTGCAGGAAGACAAATGCTAAGGTAGTAAGTGACAGAGCGGCTGTATGATAACATGTAGCAGCTTATTGTTTTGGATTTAAGCTTACCTGGTGTTCGTCCATTGCTTGCTTGTCTCGTTCCTTGTTTAAGTCCCATGTATAGGTGCACTTTGGTTAATCTGCACTTAGGATAAGATGGGCTGCTGCATTAGAAAATGAGATTTCCCTATGTGATCTGAACTTGGTCTTAACAGCCGTGACAAGACTGTCATGTGGATTCTGTTGGTGATTCCTGCATCAGCTAGACATATTGGAGATCTACAGGCCATTTCAGCAAACCTTCCTTTAACTGTTGTTGCTGAAGATACGATTATGGTTAAACTGGATCCAGCCTTCCGCTCCAAGGTAACCTTCAGGTTTCATGGTCTTCAGGATACTATACTATCTTTCCTTTTTGCCAAGCCCAGAGACCTAGCACACATCTGTATGTGCCCCCCACCTAGGTTCACCAGTATTACCATTATACAGTGACCATATAGTGGCAGTTACCGGATCTGCACAGGGCTCTGCAGACCATTTAAGTGAACATAGTACATGGGGTCCTTGATTAAAATGGGCATCACATTTTCCCATAAAACCAATGTGTGAATAAGCCTTTACAATTGTAGAACTTGGGTTATAGCTAATTGTGCCTTTTTAAACCTTGACTTTAGACAATGATTTTCTCTGAAAATGTCACGGTCTTTCATCCAGAATATTCACTAACTGACATTTTATACAGAACTGCAGAATTATTGGATCAGCCTTGGTCATAAATAATAGCCTAGTCATTTTATAGTATGCCTGAAATGTGTAAATGGAGATACAATTACATAATCTAAAGGGTAAGGTTAGACTGGGGTTAATATAGACCGTCTTCTGGTGACTGCTGATGCCATTTTGTGACACAAATGAGTGTGAGAAAAGGCAATGTCTGTAGACAATTTGATCCTGTCATGTTAGATCTTTCTGGTTGTTTCAGTAGTGGGAAAGTCATTCATACCGAGCACCGGATCTACAACACATTAATAGCAGCCCAGACCGGGCCACAGATCACAGCAGAGATTGGACAGCAATTTGTCAATCTAACCTTGAGAAAAGTGAATGTCAACTATCATCACTCACCAGTAAAGAAAAAAGTCTTTTTTTTTTCTTATTTTGACCCATAGTCTGTATGCAAGGTGAAATATGTAAATGTCATATCAATGTCAGACAAAATTTACTTGAGGTCTATATGTATTGTACCATATGACTATATTTCCCTTTGCTGACACAATAAAAGGCCATTTACTTAAGAAAGGAGATTGGGAATCAGATAGCAAGTAGCAGCATATTCCATGTATTGTGGCTGTTCTCGTAGCGCACGCATATTGTATCATGGAACTGTTGCACATTTTGTTGAGACACACCTTGCAAGACCACAGTTTCTTCGTGTCATGCTTGTTCCATTACAAATATTATAAATAGTCTTACCAGGAAGTAAAGTGGCAAGACAGGAAAATTGGAGTATGATATTCAATCCTTAGACCGTACCCTGGACCCTAACACTAAAATATATGGTATTGTAAAGTGAAGTAAAAGTAACATTATACTGTATCATAATCCAGACAATCTGGGGGCACAAGGCCGGAATTGCCATATAGTAGCGAAACCGTTTTTTTTAAACCGGTTTTATAAACCACATCTTCAACTTAGATCTGTCCTTGACTTCTACTTGTACCCCATTAATTCAGAACCTGAACAAACCCTTGCGCTTGCCCTTCTTTTATAACCTTATAACCCTAACTTTGCTTATCTTTTACTCCTGATTATATTAACACCTACACCCCAGATACTATCCCCAGCACCATCTTTACCTTCCTGGCCTCACTTCTCCTATAATCTCCTATTCCTCTGATAGGTCATTGCTTTGGCTCTCCTTATCGCTCCTTCAACCAAATCTTGCCCTGTTTTTGAAAGTAGAAGACATTCATATAAAATAGTAGGGTGTTGATAAAGAAATCGACTTCAACACATCTGAATGTTGTCAGTAGAATACACTCAACATCTACTACTACTGTAAACTGGAGAATTCCTGCCCTGAAGTGTTGATAAGTAATGTGACAAACTCCTCCTGCAATATGAATAGCTCACCATGATACAATTCCTTAAAGTATTTGTTATAAAGGTGATCCTCTCTGTGCTATGCTTTTTCATATTTATCAGACCACAAATCCTGTCATCAGTACCTTAAAGAAAATTATACTCCTAGAGAAGGACCAATATAAAATATGACCTACACCAAATAATACTCTTTGTCTCCGTGCGACCCAAAACACTTCATATGGCATGCTACCAAAACCATGGTACCGAGGGTCTTTCTGACATTATGGCACACACAGACCACACTCGGACAACAATATACCTACCACCCATTACCACAGTAACATTATCCAGATCATATCCCTGTCCCAACATGTTTCCCCAAGCCTTAATTGTATTATCGAGAACATATATCAAACTGTACCTACCAAAACACTACAATACAATACTCACCTGGTGGTTACATAACCTATAAAATAACACAAACAAGGAACATGTTACTGGTGGCTAGTTGGTGTCCAGACTCACTACTCCACAGAAGGATAGTTATGGCATTTGAGATTGTTAGACCTTGCCAGCATAGGGGTGGTTGGGACCTACACTTATTAGAAGAAGAAATGCAGTGAATTTACAGATTTATATCTCTAAGTTTTGTGAGTCTTTATGTAACCTCCCTGGTTTATTCTCTGTTTTGCTACATTTTTTACTATGGCTTTATCTTGATAGTTCAGTTTATGATGAAGGTTCCTGTGACTGTGGAGAAATCGTTATTATTTCGTGTAGTGGACTTGTGTTTTAGTGTATTTATTGAAGGTTATATCTTATACTGGTTCTTCTCTGTCGGTATAATATACCATATTAGGACATATGGAGATAATAGATTTAGGTACCTGATCAGCCCCCCCTTAGAGCAGCTCCCACCTGACATTGAGACACTGAGCTTATTCCCCTGCAATAAGAGCTGATCACAGTATGAATGAGGCTGACAGTGGGACCACCCTAAAACTGCTAAAGGAACCTGTTTAACTAAAAGGGATTGTGTGAGATTGATAAAAATGAAGCTTTCCTTTTATTGTATGCTAACAATATGCAAAGTAGAATTTAAAATGTAAATGACAACAATCTTTTTGATTAAAATGCAAGAAAAATGCTGTTGCACTAATGTACTAACACTCAGTGCTATGAGTAAGGCAAATAAAAGTCTTTTATAGTGAGGTATGAGACCTCTAATGCCTTGTGCCTCCCTGGTTTCATGAGTCTTGGATATACTGTATTACTTACAGATCCTTGGCAAGAACTTAGCATGACATATTCAGGAAACTACCATCTCTTCCATTCTGCAATAAGAGCAGTTCTATGAATCAAGTTATGTATCATACTTTCTAGTGGTTTGCTTCCGCTGTGTATCATGTGTGAGCAACATCTGTGGCTTCATGTTTTGGTCAATACTCTTTGGTAACCGTTGCCTTAATTTAGTTACCTTCCTGTTCTCGTGGATAACATTATTTGGATTTCTCAAAATATTAATTGTGTGATTTATATTTGGGATTAAAAAAAACTAACTTGTAATCTGAATACCATGGATACTGTAAGTCATTCTAAGACTGAGGTGAATCTAAGGTGAAGAGATTTTAAGGCATAATTCTGTAAATTCCATTTATGATTAATTATGATTGTTTCTTCTATCATGCTTCAGAATGGAGTCATGGCATCTTTTCAATTTGTTTACATGGGCATCTTCTTGTTCTGTGTTTTCCTACAACTATCATGATGCCTTGGGCTTCACTCGGAGCTGACTCACACCACCTCCCTCTTTCTTTCCCTTTCCCTCCCTTTCTCACTCCCTCTCCCTGTTTCCCTAGCTAGACTACCCACTACTAGCCCTTCCTAACTAAGTCAACCTCCCCCACCGTATCATACTTACGGTTTAGACCTTCTGGGCACAAGACGTCACTTCTATACTTGCACAATAGAGCCCAGAAGAAGTGACGTCCTGTTTCCAGAAGGTCAGGTAATTACGATGGGGTGGGGTGGGAAGGATTAGTATACATGACGTTCTATTTCCAGAAGGGAAAAAAGAAGGTCACTGGAAAATATGCCTAGGGTGGTTACATGACCACCTGGAAATCTAGGTAAATATCGATTTTTGGTAGACTAAGTAATTTAGAAGGAGGGAGGGTGTTTAGCTTAGAATAGAAATATCAATGTTTCCCAGTCTACCACTTTAAAGCATGTCTCCAGAACCCAGCATAACAAGTCTGCCCCTCAGACAGATAGATAAGGGTGATCTGAATCAAACACTGTTATCCCATTGTGAATTGGTGCCTCCATTGCTGGAATATCACTGCATTTGTCAATATGCTAATCAGCTTTTTGTCCCATTTAGGGTGTTTCAATTTCTCCAAAGAGCTTTTGAGGTGAGTTCTATGGCACAATGAGGACATTGAACCATTTGCATATTGACAAAATTGGTGATATCTCAGCAACAGAGGCCCCGATTCACAAGGCGAAAACACTGTCTCTTTCAGGTAACATGGGCTGAGTTGATATGCTATGTTCTGGTGACAGGATCCCTTTAAAGAGGACCTTTCATCAGTTGAAGCACATGTGGTTTTATATACCGCTAGAAAGCCGACAGTGCGGTGAATTCAGCGCACTGTTGGCTTTCACGATCTGTGCCCCAGGTGAAGAGCTATCAGTGCCGGTGCTGTAGCTCTTCACTGCCAGAAGGGCGTTCCTGACAGTCAGTCAGGTTCGCCCTTCTTCACAGCAGCACCTATAGTGCTGTACTGTGAGAGTAGGGAGGAACGCCCCCCCAGTACTCGTCTATGGACGAGCACTATCAGGAGGGGAGGAGGCGTTCCTCACCGCTCTCACAGTACAGCGCTATAGGTGCTGCTGTGAAGAAGGGTGTCCCTGACTGACTGTCAGGAACACCCTTCTGGCAGTGAAGAGCTACAGCACCAGCACCGATAGCTCTTCACCTGGGGCACAGATCGTGAAAGCCAACAGTGCGCTGAATTCAGTGCACTGTCGGGTTTCTAACAGTATATAAAACCGCATGTGCCCCAACTTTTTCCTGACATCTGCCATACTCTTACAGCAGATGCTAGGTATATAAAATAATGTACAGCAGAGATCTGGAACTAATACTAATATTTTTGCCTACTCCACTAGAAGAGACTCTATTAGGTCATACACTAGTGTTGGACAAGTGTTCCTGGCTCTCAGTCTCCATTCTGGTTCATCCCTTAGATGTTCAGTGGGGTTGAGGTGAGTTCCCTCCACTGGAACTAAGGTCACCAATTCGTGAAAAACAACCTTATAGTATTATCCTTCCTCCACTAAACTTTACAACTGGCGAATGCAGGTAGGTGACATTGTCCTGGCATTTCTCAAACTTAGAGTTGGCCTGTACCTTATGCTGGGAGAGGGACTGCTAACAATACAGTTATCTATGATACTAGGAGTCTCTGCCTCTCTGTGACACACTGTTAAATACGTCTGAATCTTAAATGTGTGAATGTACCCTAAGGGCAGTGTCCCAATATTTTTTCTATTCAGGGCTGAAAAGATGTGGCAAAAACGCCCCCCAAAAATGTGCAACACTTTAAGGCACTGCTTAGGTAGCAGTTCCCTTGCTAACAAACCTGCTGCCATGAAAGGGATCTGTGGGGATTTGGGTTACAAATTAAAAAAAAAAAAACATTTATATTGAAAAAAATAAATATATAAACTCAAATTCCCCTAGAATTCCTAGATTCCATATGAAAACAAACATAAGCACAATAGGCATCCCCACAGTTAAAAAAATATTTAACCCATATGGTGAACACGGTAGCGTGAAAAAGTCTAAATGGTTTAATCAGTGTTTTCTCACTGTTTTGCATCCCAAAAATGTTTCAATGCAAATCGATCAAAACTTTTCTCAAAACATTTCTCAAAAAGTTATCAATAAAAAGTTCAACTTGCCTTGCAAAACTCCTTACAGGTCACCATACACAGGAAGAGGTATAAAAAGGTCTCACAATGTGGTAACAGAAATATTTTTTCCCAAAGTTTATTTTATTTATTTATTTATTTTAAAGTATCAAAACAGAATAAAAAGAATAGAAATGTAATATTACTGTGGTTGTACCAACCTGCATAATATAAACTATATATAGGTCACTACCATACAATGAATGGTGTAAAGACAAAACCCACCAAAAATGGTATTCTGAATTTTTTCCAGCTTCCCAGCACATTGTACAGAATATGCCTTATGAAGTCCAATTTGTCCCGCAAAATATAAGCCATCATATGACACTGTGTAGGGAAAAATAAAAAAGTTAACACTTTTCCAAGATCAGGAATTAAAAATTAAAAACATAAAATGTCATGGTCACTTAGGGGTTAAGTTTTATTTTGGGAGGAATTATCCACCATACATGTTTTACATACACATTAATAAGCCTTAGTGTGATATGACATAGTCGTCATCTGAACAAAAGACACAAAGTTGAAATGTGACGCTCAGAAGACAAGGGTCATGGTCAGGACTGCATGTGGGTGTTCAACATGCGAGCTGCTGTGGGCGGGATAGAAAAAAATTTGTGCAAGAAAGGGGTGGCATTAATCCGAGAGTAGGACAGGCCCCATCCAGCCCACTGCTATAAAGAATGTAGTATCAGGCAAAAACCACAGCAAGCCAGACACTATAACAGGATATACAAACCTCATGTAAAGACATTCAGCCGTCAGTAGGAGCCATTGAAATGTACAGCTGGTGGTGACTGGTCCCAGAACAAGATCACTGCTAATAGTAAGTGGAACTGGTTTGTCTAAGATTTTCTTATCGCTTAATACAGTGTCTTAAAGCTTAACTTCCAGCTAGTAACTTACTTACATGTCCAGACACACTAGGAGTTGTAGTCGCATAACAGCTGGAGAGCTGCAAGGAGCATGTGAAGTGGGGATATACAATCTGAACAGAAATAAATTATATAATAATATATCTTTTGGGGTGACCTAAGTGGATCCCATATGTTGACAGCTGTCGTGCTGAGGAATGGAGGGGTATGGTATACACAAACAGAGAATTCACCATAACTGCACAGCAGCAAAACCCTGTATAAATATGTGCGTTTTCATTACAGGTATTACGGGGTTAAATGTAATCATGCAAAACCATGGCAAACATTAACGCTCTGTGTGTATATACATCTAGGGTATCCATAGGGAATCATTGCTGCTCTGGAAAAAATTAGTGTCAAGAAACTTGTGGATATTTGAGCAGTTCTTGAATTTACTTTACAAGCACAAGAACTACAAGCAAATGATTGAAAACTATGGCCTTGTATTTGATACATTGAAGATTTGTCTGTTCCTATTAACATTCTATTTATTGTCCCTATTATTATGTTAACCTGTATCATTGTTATTATGATGTATTTCACCTGTACTGCACAGTTACTAAACTCTCATTGCAGCTATAGTGTGTATAATAATAAGGATACAAAGTTATCTCTCCCTTGTGCTTTACACTGTAGCACTGCTATGAGGTTGGTTTTTGTGTATTACTAGAAAGTCAGTATATCAACTAAATGACCATAAACTAAAGTAACTAAACCATCAGTGAGAAATAAACCTACCACACATAGACTTAACACAATGAGCCTTAGGCTACATTCGCATGACCGAGGTGCAAAAAAGCCTCAATTTTTCTTGGTCATCTTCACCCGTTTTCATGGATCCCCCACACATTTGGAGGGATTCCTGAAAACTGCCAAAAATAGGACATGACCTATAGTTTGACAGTCCGTGAAAACAAACCGCCAGAATAACCCCTATTCACTCACATTGAATTTAATGCTATTGTGTGTTGTCCTTTATAAAATGTACATCCCACGCCCATTATTATTCACTGTTGTGTGAATACAGCTTTATCCTGTGAGTAGCTTGTACTTTAAAGGGGGTATGCCACAAACAGTATCTACCTTCTATCCATAGACCCACAATAATCCTGAGAATGGGGGTTGTCCTCCCTCCATTGTGCATTCCTCCTGACTGCTGATTGCTTCATGGATGTCGCTTTTATTCACTTAAATGCAAGCGCTGGAGATAGCCAAGTGCAACCTCTGGTGTTCCCATTGTACTGCATGGGAGCATGGGTTCATCCGTCCACCAAGCGACATGCCTACATTCAGCTTGGCTGAATTTTCAACAGAGAAAAAAACAATCCGCATTCACGGCAGTGTTGGGGATCTCCATGCTCAGGACCCCGCCCATCAGGTATGTGTTCTCTATCCAATGGATAGAGGATAAATACTGTTATGGCATAACCTATCTGGTTTACAGAATCCATTTTCAATATATTATTCTAGAATTCTGAGCTTATATGGGGGGGGTGATTTAGAACTGCTTCATTTTAGTGCAGAACAGCTGTATAGATTGTCTCTAGACTAGGACACAACATATCTGCGTATTAGACAGACGATATATTCATCTTAGTGAGAACTGTAATGTTTAATTCCCCGTGTGGAGACGCTGCAGTCTGACTGCGATCCTGCTGTTGGGAAACCTCTGCCCCCCAATTCTAGCTGATCACTGCAGCGACACGATAACTTCATCTAGTAGTTTTATGGGACTACACAGATTTCCTATATTGGTTTGCATCTAGGTTACCCCTCATGAAATGTCTTTCTGAAGGAAAAAAACCCTTTCTGATGAAATGTCCTGCCATGACCCAAAGTAAACTAAACTTTTTGTTTGTTTGTTTGTCGTTCTCCTTTTATGGAAAAGATTTTTTTCATTGCTATTGATAAACTGAATCCCAGTTCATGAGAAAGTTCAGACATTTCAAAACTGGAAGACGTCTTAGGATTTACCAGAAAGTCTCTGTTCACAGATAGAGAGATGATAGATAGAGATAGATAGATAGATAGATAGATAGATAGATAGATAGATAGATAGATAGATAGATAGATAGACACCTATTACCCTTTATATCCCTTTATTTGATTTAGTTAAAAGGGTTAAATCTTTGGCCTGGAAAGAATTGAATGAAGCAAGGGGGGAATTTGTGGTTGAAAAAAAAAATCATTTTCTTGTTTTGTTTAGTGGTCAGGCAGCGTTCCCAGATCCGGAAAAGGAATGTCTGCATTATAGGAAGATGTAACTAGCATGGGATGGGGTTCGTTGGCTGAATACTTAGCTGATGTGGCAGGGAAGGGCTACCATATACAAGTCTGTACTGGTCTGAGTAGGGGGCTGACCCCTCTGCAGCCAGCTGTGTGTTCAAGAATGCACAATCCATACTTGGAAACATGTTGTAGCACTCCTGCACATGACTGTGGTATTGCCATGTCCACAGGATGAGCCACAAGTTATTGGGCTCGCCCTCTGTCTGTATGCACATTACTATAATAAAGGGCTTATCTGTGCGAGTGGTTTAAAGAGATACTCTCGGCAGAGCTAATACCCTGTGTGCAGAACCTGAGGGCAGACCTTGACACTTTTCAGTCTTCATTGAATTTCTGATGTATATAGCGCTGCCTTAGAGTCTGCATGAGACATACCACAGTGTGTCCGCTCTATTCAGAGGGCCTATCTGCACCCTATATTCAACTCATACACTTTATGTATCAGCAACATATTCTGCAGCGATGTACAATCATCCATTCTGAAAATACATCATCTGATCACAGGTTGTGTGTAATATTCCAGCTCAGCCCTATTCACTTCAATTGTGTGGAGTTGCAATACCAAATAGAGATGAGCGAACAGTGTTCTATTGAACACATGTTCGATCGGATATCAGGCTGTTCGATGTGTTCGATTCGAATCGAACATCACATGGCAAACTCCAAAAAAATTTGATTCCCCTCCCACCTTCCCTGGCGCTTTTTTTGCACCAATAACAGCGCAGGGGAGGTGGGACAGGAACTACGACACCGGAGGCATCGAAAAAAATCGGAAAAAGTCATTGGCTGCCGAAATCAGGTGACCTCCATTTTAGACGAATAGTGGATTTCAAATCCGGGTCATATGAGAATGTGAACTTTGTGACTAAGAGACAGGGATAGCTGTACAGGCAGGGATAGCTAGGGATAACCTTTATTTAGGTAGGAATGTTATTAAAAATAACTTTTTGGGGCTCTATCGGGTGTGTAATTGTGATTTTTGTGACATAAACTTTTTCCAATAGGAATGCATTGGACAGCGCTGATTGGCCAGAGTACGGAACTCGACCAATCAGCGCTGGCTCTGCTGGAGGAGGCGGAGTCTAAGATCGCTCCACACCAGTCTCCATTCAGGTCTGACCTTAGACTCCGCCTCCTCCGGCAGAGCCAGCGCTGATTGGCCGAAGGCTGGCCAATGCATTCCTATGGGAATGCAGAGACTTAGCAGTGCTGAGCCAGTTCTGCTCAACTACACATCTGATGCACACTCGGCTCTGCTACATCTGATGCACACTCGGCTCTGCTGCATCAGATGTAGCAGAGCCGAGTGTGCATCAGATGTAGCATCATGTGTGCATCAGATGTAGCAGTGTGCACACTCGGCTCTGCTGCATCAGATGTAGCAGAGCCGAGTGAGCATCAGATGTAGCAGAGCCGAGTGTGCACACTCGGCTCTGCTACATCTGATGTAGCAGAGCCGAGGGTGCACTAGAACCCCTGTGCAAACTCAGCTCACGCTAATAGAATGCATTGGCCAGCGCTGATTGGCCAATGCATTCTATTAGCCCGATTTAGCACACACATTCATCTCTACTTCATCGGGCTAATAGAATGCATTGGCCAGCGCTGATTGGCCAGAGTACGGAATTCGACCAATCAGCGCTGGCTCTGCTGGAGGAGGCAGAGTCTAAGATCGCTCCACACCAGTCTCCATTCAGGTCCGACCTTAGACTCCGCCTCCGCCGGCAGAGCCAGCGCTGATTGGCCGAAGGCTGGCCAATGCATTCCTATTGGTAGCAGTGCTGAGCCAGTTCTGCTCAACTACACCGTGTGCCGGTCAGCCCATCTGATATAGCAGAGCCGATGGATGCTAAGCACACACATTCAGCTCTACTTCATCGGGCTAATAGAATGCATTGGCCAGCGCTGATTGAGTACGGAATTCGACCAATCAGCGCTGGCTCTGCTGGAGGAGGCGGAGTCTAAGATCGCTCCACACCAGTCTCCATTCAGGTCCGACCTTAGAATCCTCCTACATCAGATGTAGCAGAGCCGAGGGTGCACTAGAACCCCTGTGCAAACTCAGCTCACGCTAATAGAATGCATTGGCCAGCGCTGATTGGCCAATGCATTCTATTAGCCCGATTTAGCACACACATTCATCTCTACTTCATCGGGCTAATAGAATGCATTGGCCAGCGCTGATTGGCCAGAGTACGGAATTCGACCAATCAGCGCTGGCTCTGCTGGAGGAGGCAGAGTCTAAGATCGCTCCACACCAGTCTCCATTCAGGTCCAACCTTAGACTCCGCCTCCGCCGGCAGAGCCAGCGCTGATTGGCCGAAGGCTGGCCAATGCATTCCTATGCGAATGCAGAGACTTAGCAGTGCTGAGCCAGTTCTGCTCAACTACACATCTGATGCACACTCGGCTCTGCTACATCTGATGCACACTCGGCTCTGCTGCATCAGATGTAGCAGAGCCGAGTGTGCACACTCGGCTCTGCTGCATCAGATGTAGCAGAGCCAAGTGTGCACACTCGGCTCTGCTGCATCAGATGTAGCAGAGCCGAGTGTGCATCAGATGTAGCAGAGCCGAGTGTGCACACTCGGCTCTGCTACATCTGATGTGCCAGTCAGCCCATCTGATATAGCAGAGCCAGGTGTGCACACTCGGCTCTGCTACATCTGATGTAGCAGAGCCGAGTGTGCACACTCGGCTCTGCTATATCAGATGGGCTGACCGGCACACGGTGTAGTTGAGCAGAACTGGCTCAGCACTGCTACCAATAGGAATGCATTGGCCAGCCTTCGGCCAATCAGCGCTGGCTGTGCCAGAGGAGGCGGAGTCTAAGGTCGGACCTGAATGGAGACTGGTGTGGAGCGATCTTAGACTCCGCCTCCTCCAGCAGAGCCAGCGCTGATTGGTCGAATTCCGTACTCTGGCCAATCAGCGCTGGCCAATGCATTTCTATGGGGAAAAGTTAGCTTGCGAAAATCGCAAGCTGACAGGGATTTCCATGAAATAAAGTGACTTTTATGCCCCCAGACATGCTTCCCCTGCTGTCCCAGTGTCATTTCAGGAGTGTTCGCTCATCTCTAATACCAAACTAAGCCCACAGATGGATGTAGCGCTGTTTCTGTTTTTAACCTTGGCTTGACAGCCAGCAGCAGGAGGAAGTCTGATATATGGAGTATGGTAGTGGTTATCTACATAGATCAGCATGGGGGGAACACCTGGATTCCTCTATTTACATCATCCATGTCTATACGTTTTTATACAATCTGCTTCCGGGTGTAGCTAAATATAGGCAGATCTTTGCCTGCCAGTTTATCATACATGTGCTGCTTATCAACTACCTTGGGTGAGGTTTTATGTAGAGGCCTTTGTCCTTTTAAAGCATTCGCTTTAAAGTGTCCGTCTTTTCCCCTGGCAGGGCTAGATACATCAACTGAGCACAGGCTTGAAAGGCATAGCTCTATTGAACAAGTAGGCAGTATCAAACATGATATATAGGCTACAGGCCTATTCACACCTACCAATGCAATGATTAGCGCTGATTGATGATGAATACGATGATCAGTTCTAGCTTGCATCAGTCTTTTACACTGGCTGCATTCTTCTGTATTGATTATTGGCAGCACGTCCCTGTTTACACAGAACAATGTGTTGCCTATATTCTGTCATCTTTTATGCTGCATAAAAGACGTAGTCAGCTGCACTCGGTGTCTATTTGTTGGCGGATCGGCCTATGATATGGGCCAGTATTCGGAAATTAGTTCTCCTATGATACAGCAGACACACAATATTGTAATCATATGCTTTGCCTCATCCAATGGCAATCCAGGGCCCCCATTGACTTATAAAGGTGCCCATCAGGGTTCCTTCGCAGTGTTCAGTACTTTGACTTAGATAATGGCGATGTATGCAGCACTACTGATCCTATCAAATCTGATGAAATTTGCAAAGAAGGCGTTAAACCTAGATGTTGGCTGTAACTAAAAGCAGAGGGAGATTTGTTAACTAAATATTACCCTAAAAGGGTGATCAACAGTAAAGACATAAGTGAATTCTGTTTTTCGAGCTAAAAACCCCAACTCAGAGGCTGAACTGCTTATAACCTGCATTCATAGGCTTCCTCCCTGCTGTCGCTAGAATTGGGGTAAACCACCTTCTCTGGTTGAGTCAGGCAGACACATCTGACTTCCTTACTTCAACCCCACGAAAGCCTTCTAGTTTTTATTTGCTTTTTTGTATGTGCTACAATGATGGTACATGTTTAACTCTTTCCATATCCTACAATTTTCACTCTGACCACTAATAATTGACTCTTTCCAGTTTGGTGTGGGTTTTCTTAGCAGCTGTCACCTCATTCCGATCACAAACAAGACATCTAGCATACTGATAAAAGATGGCACCTCCAATAGCAATAACACCTCGATAGGTAACATCACATAACATTCATCAGAGCATGTCTAGAAAACTCTCCCATAGACCTCAATGAGCAGAGGAGAAGCTCAGGCAAGATGGCCGCCATAAACATGTACACAAAACAGAGTAAAAAAAAATCTACAGTCAGAAAATAAAATGAAATTAGAAACAAAGTTCTATATTTCAGTATTTAAAGAGGACCTTTCACCATATCTGGGCACAGGCAGTGTTATATACTGCCAGAAAGCTGACTGAATTCAGCGCACTGCCAGCTTTCCAGCAGTATATAACACTGCATGTGCCCGGATATGGTGAAAGGTCCTCTTTAACAAAGATGTAAATATGTTGGTATTTTTCGAATGCCATCGATGGGGGGGGATCATTACTTGGAAACTTTTAGCAGCATTTCTTTGCATAGGTGTACCTGAAATCAGCAGCTAGATATCTTCTGTGCTCATTGCCGAAGAAAATGATCTTACTGCCAAGCCATTGATCATAGCGAAACTATTTCACAACTTTACCGCAATATTACATAATAGAATTCCTTCTTCCCATTAACTATCCAAAGATTACTATTTGTATCATTATTATTATTGGATATATTGCAGCATGCTAAAGGATTATATAGAAAAAGGGACTTATAGCAGAGGGCTAAATGCCTGTCAAACAATGTTATATCCAAACAGTCATTCCCATAACATAGAGTGAAGTGGATGCATTTGTGAGCTAACTATTGTGGTCAAAGGTGATATATGCCGGTTAAACAGATTTAGTACCAATAACGTAGTGATCATAGCAACAAATGCAGAAATATTACAAATCGTTAATTCACTTTTGAACTTTTTTTAGTGACTGTTTGGTCCTATGTTCACTATAAAATGTCTGTCTACGTTTGACGGATTTTCTTCCTTCCTGTTGTTCGGCCACAATCTCAGTTGGCAAAGACAGATGTCGCCTATTATCTGACAATCTAAAGGAATTGTGGCTGAATAGAATTTAAAATGGCCACACAAATATAAACGCCTGGTAATGTGTATCTGTGTTTTTCAGGTATTCCAGGTAACATGGTGGATCACCTTGCATACACAGAGATCAACAACCAAAGGATAGCATCTGTCGAAACATGTTTTGGAGCTGCAGGCCAACCTCTCTCACTCCCTGGAAGAGTCCTTGTTGGGGAAGGGATATTGACCAAAGAGTGTAGGAAAAAACCCAAGCCAAGGGTCTTCTTTCTTTTTAGTGATATCCTTGTCTATGGAACCATTGTTATCAATAAAGTTAAATACAGCTGTCAGCATATAATACCCTTGGAAGATGTGACCACTGAGAAACTTGATGACAGTGGAGACATGAGGAACCGATGGATGCTGAAGACCTCCAAGAAATCTTTTGTGGTTTGTGCCGCCTCCTACACCGAAAGGGAGGAGTGGATAAGTCACATCAAGGAATGTTCCAGTAGGCTCTTAGCCAAGACTGGAAGACGACCGTCTACTAAACATGCGGCACCGTGGATACCAGACAAAGCTACAGATATCTGCATGAGATGCACCAAAACAAAATTCACAACATTAACTCGTAGACACCATTGTCGCAACTGTGGATTTGTTGTGTGTCATGATTGTTCCCAGTACCGGTTTGTGATTCCGTCTTTATCTTCCAAACCTTTAAGAGTCTGTTCTCTGTGTCATCGAAAGCTGATGGCTGACAAAATAGCTGAAGAAGATAAAAAGAGGAGAGCTGATGAAATTCAAAGACAAATGCCAGAATATGAAGCTTCAAGTGATGAAGATAGTGATGAAGACAAAAACAATGAGATTATTTCCAATGAAGACTTTTACTCTTCCTCATGGTCAGCCTTCCATGCCTGATTTTTCTATATTTTTCTCATATTCTTCATATGGTGACATAATTCAGGATTAAAAACCACTAGGACGGTGTCTCAAAATTATCTTATACAAATGGTGGGCAGCTTGGAGATCTCTCAAGAAATCTAAAGCTATCAAAGATGTGAGAGATTTATGATAACATTTCTTGATCATCGTATCATTCTAACCAATTTATTGGAGAAAACATGATCAGATAAGATATATCTAACTGCGATGTTGGGTGATTAAACCAAGAAGACACATATCATATCAGACATTGGCTAAATCTCACAATCCAAATCTCAATGGTTTGATAAACAGTTTCAAGGTGTTGACTTGAAATTTATGAGCATGTAAAGCCAATAGCTATAATCTGCCACTATTCCAGTTTATAGAGGTAAATTTACTGATATACCCATTAGTCACACTGGTTTGTAGATAGTGTGGTGGCTTATATTGCCTGTCCAAGGAGTCTACATTGGTAAATATTCTGTAGTCATTGATAACACTAAATCTGCATTTCCCACAACAAAACTGCCAAAAAATGTATAAAATGGCAATAAAACTCCATAGAGGTTTCATATTAACTTGGATGATAGTCTATTTATAGAGGGTTGTATTGGTGCGAATGCAATATAACTATGGACCGAGTCACTTCAGATGTATCCACTAAATAAATGAGCAAATGATGGATGGATGGATAGGTAGATAGATAGATAGATAGATAGATAGGGAGCGAGAGAGCAGGCAAATATTTGAGATTAGTCATACCATGGATCCCTTCAATGAATGGCACTATGGGAGAAGTGGAATCAGTGTCATATATTCCAAAATGGGGGAATGGAATGTCATGAAGTAAACTGGCACAGGAGGCCATTTTGTATTCTTGTTGTGGGATGCTTCTTTTATGTCGGTGTCGGCAATTTTGCTATCCTGCAATAACTTTTCAGATCTGGGGTGTAACTGCACCCTCTGTACCATCTATAGCTATGCTCCATCTGAGCATAGCTATAAAACAGGTCCATAGATGGTGGATGATGTTTATAACACTAAAGATTGTATTGTAATATAATATACTCGGATGTTTCCTGTGTGTAATATATTAATTTATACCTTCTAGTATACAAAAATTGTGAATTAATATCTAGTATGGTGTAAGAATAAATGGTGTAAGAATAAATGGTGTAAGAAAATAAATTTTCTTCCCAAATTCTTAGGTCAGACTGCTTTTCAGTCATGACTTAACCCGCTAGGCCTAATGTGTAGTCAACATCCATGCCAAATGAGGGGGACATGTAGTAATATCATAGCGGCCAGTATGCTCCTAGTATCAGAGCATTTCTAGTCTCTTCACGTTCCTGCCTCTTTTGCCCTGAGAAATTATCTTGTATCTTCCTGATCCTTCCCGGAAAAGGCAATTTGATACTTTACTAGTAGGTCTTTTTAATCCATTTTCCCCTTTGCACCTATTTTGAAGTGTTGGGAGATGGCACAACCTTTAGCCAATCCGATAATGACTGCAGCAGGAGAGGAGTGGGCTGGTTTTGTGCAGGACAGTGACATGTTCTCTCACGTGATGATGTTAATGATGACAGGACTGCATGTGACAGAGGCAAAGTTATGATTTGTGATGGGAATGAAGATAACTATGATGACACAACTTAATACATAGTAGAAGGAGCAGAGTCCTTGGAGATTAGTCAGATGATCTTGTAGGAAACCGTAATCTTTCTATTTATCTGCTGCATGTGGCAGGACCTATCAAAAATGTTGCAGTAGATAAAAACTGACACTTCCCAGTCCTTCTCATGACTGGTCACCTATATTATGTACATTGTGACCCTTGGATGTCATAATTGTTCCTCTTTTTAGTAGAAAAAATACTAACATGTGACAAAAAAGCTGAATAGTCCAAAATATCTGCTTTGGTTCAGGTTAACCCTTTACAAACGGGAAGTAATTCTGTCTACGAACCTCAGATGTAAAATTCATATTTATATGTGTGTCAGTAAGGGGGCACGGATACAAAGTTGGACATGTAGGACTTTGTGTCTGTGCAAAAAGACCGGTTTCACCGTGGAGAGGCTGCCTACGGACACCGGTGGTTTGCTTTAAAGGGGCTCTATCAGCAAAATCATGCTGATAGAGCCCCACATATGCGCGAATAGCCTTTAAAAAGGCTATTCAGGCACCGTAAATGTTATATTAAACTACCCCCCAGTTTTAAAATAATACCCTAAAAAAGAATGTTACCTACTTACGCATCGTGCACGCTGGGCAGGCATTCAGGGTGTGTCTTCTTCATCCACGCCTCTTCTTCCTCCGATGTCCTCCGGTCCCGTCCTCCTCCGGCGCTCGCCAACTGACACTGATATAAAAAAAATGGCCTGGGCGCATGCGCAGTAGCATGCGGAGTCTACTACAGCTACTTCACAGGCGCCCAGGCCATTATTTTTTTTATATCAGTGTCCGCTCGCGAGCGCCGGAGGAAGAGAGGACCGGAGGACATCGGAGGAAGAAGAGGCTTGGATGAAGAAGACACACCCTGAATGCCCGCCCAGCGTGCACGATGCGTAAGTAGATCACATTCTTTTTTAGGGTATTATTTTAAAACTGGGGGGTAGTTTAATATAACATTTACTGTGCCTGAATAGCCTTTTTAAAGGCTATTCACGCATATGTGGGGCTCTATCAGCATGATTTTGCTGATAGAGCCCCTTTAAAAACCCATTCAAATGAATGTGTTTCTAAACTGACCGCAGGCAAGCCGTCCCCTATGCAGTTTCTTTGGGGATTAGGACAGAAACACGACGGGCAGACAGGGACGCAAGTGTGAACACCCCTAAGTGTTCGACAGTACAGCATATGTGTATGATATATAAACAGCAGAAAAAAGGATTATACAGATATGAAAAAGGGAAACTGAAAATACTGACTACTTGACCATTGGTAAATCAGTGGTAAACAAGTCATTTTGCAGGTTGTCATCTTAGGATCTGTATTACTTGTACTGAACGTATTGTCACTTTTGTTCATCCGGGATTGCTTTTTCCCAGAACTCACTGTAATTCTATCAATATGTGTGACTATAATTGAGTGCAGATTACTGGATGTATCATGTGCCGCACGTATCTTCCATTTATGGTTACATTTCTCTGTTACACAACTTCCTGCAAACATTTTTTTCTTTTTCGTTTTGTTTCACAATGTTTGTATCATTGTAACTTCTATTCCTCACTGTTATATAATGTGAAGTACATTCGCAACATTAAAGAAACACTTTAAACTAAAGAACTGTGTTGTACTTAGTTTAGTGTCGTCTGTCATGCCTTCAGTCTCTGCTTTTGGTACAGCATAAGTTTTGCACACTGTTATCCTTTAGCATCCTTACAGACATAGTCCACCTGGAGTGACCCCTTTAGATACACTTTATTAGATTATGTTTACACCGACAGCAGTATCTGTCAGGGGATCACAACAGACATTAAAATTTCCCTTACTACCGGATACAAACAAAAGACTTTCCATTGGTATCTGTCCTAAATCATGTTAATATTGAAAGACTATGGAAGGTTCCTTTTATCTGGTTTGTATTTCTAGGGGTCCTATCAACAGAGTCCACTCATGATTACTTTAAATGAGGTGCCCAAGAATCTATTGTATGGCTTTGCCACATTTGCACTTGGATATCACATGACTACCCTTCCCAAGTCAATACAGCTGAGAACAACCCTTTCAACATCTGAAAAGCAGCTTCTGGACAGGGATTGTAAAAAAGTGGACAATGATTTTTAGGCCAGGTTCCCATATACTGGATTAATGGCAGTCATAAAGACTACATATTTATAAAAGCATTTTTTTTATACTAGAATACTGCATAGACTGTCACATTGCCCATATCTACTATTGCCCCCAGTGAAGAGCTATCGATGCCAGTACTGTAGCTCTTCACTGTCAGAAGGGCGCCCCCTCTCACAGTACAGCACAATAGATGCTATTGTGAGGAAGGGCATTCCTGACTGACTGTCAGAAACACCCTTCTGACAGTGAAGAGCTACAGTACCGGCATCGATAGCTCTTCACCAGAGGCACAGTATGGGAAAGCTGAATTCAGCGCACTGTCAGCTTTCTAGCGGTGTACTACACTGCATGTGCCCCAGGAGTTTAAAGGTCCTACACTAGTGTTTAGCTTTTCCCAAGCAGACCTGAAGAACGGAAACTTAATCCACTTAAGGGGATTCTATCAATAGAATTCCTTTTTTTTTTTTCTAAGTACACATAGGAATAGCCTTAAGCCTTAAAGGCCTCAGGAAAATGGCTGATGGACATGTACAGTCAGTGCTTTTGGATGAAGATGTGATGGGAGCGCGAGAGAAGAGGCGGTACGAAGAGGAAGATGGAGGCATCGCTGGAGGGTTCTCAATAAGGATAGATGCTGCTGCACACACTAGCGTTCAAGAAGATGCGATTATTTATTCAAAAGGTGAATAATTATTACAGTGATAATGCCATGAACATAAAGCAAATAGACATATATGAAGAAAGTGAGGACTAGATCAGGGTATATGACGTTTCGGTCATGTGACCTTCATCAGAGTTGATCTAGTGTGAGGCAGGCCTGGGGACACGCCATGACACTTATCCCCAGGCCTGCCTCACACTAGATCAACTCTGATGAAGGTCACATGACCGAAACGTCATATACCCTGATCTAGTCCTCACTTTCTTCATATATGCCTATTTGCTTTATGTTCATGGCATTATCACTGTAATAATTATTCACCTTTTGAATAAATAATCGCTAGTGTGTGCAGCAGCATCTATCCTTATTGGTTATACGGGTTAGAGGACCCTATTACTGCTAGCAACACACCATTAAGTTGAGTGTGCAGTACCATTGATCCTTTCTGCTGGAGGGTTCTCAGACAGTATAGGGGACGCCACCAGTGCTGCCTGAAAACTCATTTACATAAGGAAGAAAGAAATTTCTTAGGAACGGCGCCGCGGATCAGAATAATAAAGGTAAGAGAATAATAGCATTTCTTAAGGCTATTCCTACGTGTACTTAGTTTAAAAAGGGAATTCTAATGATAGAATCCCTTAAAAAGCTATACTGTGGTCTGCTATGTTTCCACCTGAAAAACGAGGAGAGAATGAAAAGTCCTGCTTTGGGGGTAGAAACCCAAAACGGTGTGAATCCAGCTTTACTAGCTACTTTCTATCATCAATGTGCCATTCCAAAAAGTTATTATAAATTCCTAACCCATTAAAAATCTGGATCTGGGTGCAAATGCTACTTCTGTATTCTTTATAGCTACACCCCTGGGTACACTGCAGGAACTCCGTCAGTTTTTATCTTTGGGTATAAGTTATCAGGCATAGTTTTAAAGTTGTTCACTGTGGCTCCTTGTGGAATGCCTGGACACCATTGCATCTACATTTAATGCAGCGAGTCCTAATCCAGGGACGCCTTTTGTTATCACTGTAGGCTCTATAGTAATATATGACAACCATGTCAATAGATATACCTAGTAGTACAACATTGAAAGGTCCTTTTATCCTCCAGGTATGAAAATAGTACAATCCACATGCTAGCTCTGAAGGAATGTCACAAGACGACCTCATTACTTGCCGTGGGTGTAAGATATTTGTCACTTTGTAAAAATGTTTTCCATACAATAGATTGTTCTGTGTCCCTGGGATCAGTGGGCTTTCTATTGAGTACATATTATGCACATAGATGTAGCATTTCTGAATTTGTATGTTAACTATTTGTGGTCAAGATTAAATGAAAGATTTAGGTGGACACCATGGCACTACCTGAGTTCCATTAGCTGCACTCCTAAGAAATCACATAGCCATACAGTTGTTATTAAGGGCGTAACTAGTAAATATACTGGGCCACATAGCAAACCTTTCACATCAGCCCCCCTGGCATAGCGCCCTCTTCTCTGGCCCCCACACAGTACAATGCCCCATTTACACACACTATAATGTCCCAAAGTTGCCTTCACACAGTATAACATGCCATAGTGGCCCCTTCTCACGGTATTACATCCCATAGTGGCCTCTGCACACAGTATAATGTTCCATATCAGCCCCACCACACAGTATTATGTCCCACAGTAGCCCCTCCACACAGTATTATTGTGGCCATGTGGCTCCAACGATGTTAATTGCAAATGTTGCAAAAATTTCAGGTCCAGCAGAATCCAAAACTTTTCAGACCCCAGAGTATAGTGATCAGAGGCCCAGGGGAGGTGACAAACATAAAAACCAATGGTACTTACCTCTTCTGGGCTCTGCAGTGACTTCTTGCTATTTTCGGTCCTCTTAAATGACATCACAGACATGAGTTATTTCGGTGTTATCGTGTGTTGTGACACCAGCCTGACACATGTGACTTCTGTGACATCACAACAGAGGCCTGAAGACAGCATGGAATAACACTGCAAAGGAGAGTAACACTTGTTTTTATGTTCACTCATCTCCCCTGGTCTTCCAATCATTATACTCCAGGGTCTGAAGACCCCACAGTATAATAAAAGCAGTAATTGTTGGGGTATGAGATGTATGGAATCTCCTGGAGGGAAGCAGAGGTGGCCATGAGCGAGAACAGAGATCGATAAGTAAATAAGGCGTTTTACCTGCTGGGGATACTCCAGCAGGTAACAGCCTATTAAGAAAAAACATAAGCAGGGGCCCATCAGGCTCCCTAAGGTTGCAGACCCTGTGGCAGCCACTATGGTTGCTGCGTAGGTACTTACACCACTACTTGTGATGCTCACTCCACTTCACTGAGAACAAAAAAAAAAATAAAAATACACATGTGATGGGAAGTATCTTAACCTGAGAGATAATTTTCTTCATGCCTTCCCAAAATGAAGACAGTGCACCACAGTACCAGAAAACATGGATTATAATAGCTTCCTCCACGCCACATCTCCAACACATCGGGGTAACTTGAAGAAATAAAGCTTGCGATTTTGATGGGACACAGTACCACAGAGATTACTTTTTTCCCTTTTATACTATATTTATTAGACCATCTAGACATCTTTAACCCCATGAGGTGTGATCAGTAGTAATACAGCATCACTATAATACAGTAAAGACCCAGTTGCTATGGGGGCTGCCATATTTAAATACCCGACGTGTCACCATAATACGGCAGAAGTCAGGAAGAAGCAACTTATAGGAGTATTCTCATCTTGTAAAGTAACGGCATATTGCTAGGATGTACTTTTACATCATCATTTGTGGGGCTCCCACCTGGGTGTGTCGACCATACAGGTAAATAGTTGATTATAATGTTAATATGTTTTCCCTTAGTCCTAACAGCAGCACAATATGGGGTAGTTCTGCCCCTGTATGCTGGCAGGACAGGTGGATCTTTTTAATTAGCATAATTAATGTGTGACTATAGTATCGAGGACGAGAGAGACCTCCACCCCCTGTGCTAGTTATAAAGAAAAAAAACAATGGGAGGGGGAGCTTGTGCTGCTGTTAGAACTAATGGAAAACAGACTAAGGGTGCATGCACACTACGTAACGCCGGGCGTGTATGAGAGCCGTACACGCCGGCATTACGGCAGACTGCCGAACACTTCCCATTCACTTCAATGGGAGCGCTCGTAACAGCGGCGTTTACGAGCGCTCCCATTGAAGTGAATGGGAAGTGTTCGGCAGCCCTGCTGTAACGCCGGCGTGTACGGCTCTCATACACGCCCGGCGTTACGTAGTGTGCATGCACCCTAACATTATAATTAACAATTCCCTTACATTCTACAGCAGCACAATATGGGGACGTAGCAAGTAGATCCCCTAGGGAGGGTTTAGTCGCTCTACAACACTTAGAACTGAACACCCAAAGGCAGCAGCCTCTGAACTCCAGACATCCAACCGGTAATGTTTTACATAGGTCAGCTGGGAAGACCACTCAGCAGTTGCACAAATCTGCTGCATAGGCAATGAACGATCTTCAGCCCAGGAGGTCGATACAGTCTTAGGGGGCATTCACACGAAGTAAAGTGGCACTGATTCTGCCACGATAACTCGCGGCAGAATCAGCGCTGATAAAAAGACTCCCATTTACTTCAATGGGTTCTGTTTAACGCACGGAACACATTGAAATCAATGGGTTAAAAAGCCTCCCATTGATTTCAATGTGTTCCGCATGTTAGACTCCCATTGACTTCAATGGGTTCCGTTTTCTTATCAGTGCTGATTCTGCCGTGAGTTATCGTGGCAGAATCAGTGCCACTTTACTCCATGTGAATGCCCCCTTAGTTGAATGGGTTGTGATTAACCGAGATTTTAAAGGGATCCTATCATACAAACCCTTTTTTTTATGAGTAAAACGTCAGAATAGCCTTAAGAAAGGCTATTCTTCTCCTACCTTTCGTTGTCTTCTCCACGCCGCCGTTCCTTAGGAACCCCGGTTCTTGTTGGTATGCAAATGAGTTCTCTCACAGCACTGGGGTGTCCCCAATGCTGTGAGAGAACTCCCTCCAGCGCCACCTCCATCTTCGTCAGCAGCATCCTCTTCATCCTCTTCTTCCGGGGGGTGGCTTGTAACTTCTAGGCCTCGGGCAGAGTAGACGGCGAATGCCCACGGGCCTAAAGAAAATGGCTGCTTACATACTGTGCAACGAAAGACAACAAAAGGTAGGAGAAGAATAGCCTTTCTTAAGGCTATTCCGACATGTTACTCATAAAAAAAAAAAAAAAAAAAAAAAAAAGGGGGTTTGTATGATAGGATCCCTTTAACCTCTGGACGCAAAAAGGCAGTTTTAAAAGCTTTTCTGATCCACCCTGATAAGGAGGGTTTAGAACAGTCTTTCTCAAAGTGGGAGATAACGCTTTCTTGTGGGCGCTGGAGGCCTATAGGGGGGCAGTAAAGGGCCAGAGAAGATTGGGGGGGCGTTGAAGCGGTTTAGGGGGGCGATGGCTAATTTAAAGGGGTGGTATAACAATGATTCTATCTATACTGCTTGTTAATGTGGATTTAAGACTTTTCCTAAATACACTGCTTCAGCAAAACTGCTTTGTTTGTCCACTATCTTACTTTATTCACTTCATTATGGACACTAGCACCTGGCCCCCTGCTCATTGCTGAGGGAGCCACATGACGTAGCTCCCTGCTGTGTGGGGGGAGAGGGGGGGGCTGAGTGTACGGAGCCAGTCTGTGTCTGCACCACACATACACATCACATACACATCACATACACATCACCTAGCTCCCTGCTGTGAGATAGAGGGGTGTGTGTGGAATAAGTGCTGTTTTCTTACATAAAGCAGTCTAAATCCTACTGGGCTAAAGGACCTGGTCTCTCTGTTCACTAGGATAAAGCTTTATTATATAGAGCAGGCTGCTAGTGGGCAGAGGAGCCAGGTCCTTTAGGAAACTCCGTACAAGGTAAATGCAAGTCTACAGGACCTTTTGATGACATCACAGGCCCTTCAGTCATCCCATAGGATCACTGGGGGAGCCGCTAGAAAATAATTAATTCTCGAAGTGGGCGGTAGACAAAATAAGTTTGAGAACCTCTGGTTTAGAAGCTTTGAGACCCCTGTCTCTAGTAAAAGGATTCGACCTATCAGATTGCTAACTGGGGCACCACTTCTTGACGACGTTACCATGTTTCTGTTTCTGTTGGTAGACTCTGCTCTGGCACAGGAGATGGTCTTCAGGATGGATTCTGACAGTCCACTAGATTTCCAACCTAGACTGACCAACCTCCAGGCTGTCAGGTTGAATCTCCTCAGACCCTGGTATTTCTGAGATCCCTGAGAAACCAAGTTCTGGGGAGAGGAAACCTCCAAAAAATTCCTCGACTCATCAGCATGAGTTGGGTAAACCAAGCTCTCTTTGGCCAGAATAGTAGAATGGCTATCACAGAGGCTTGGACGTATCATGGAATGTGTAGGGAAGAGGTACGCAGCCTGAACCTCCAAGGGATGGACAGGGCATCCACTGCCAAGGGATAGTCTTCCTGATACAGTAAGTAGAACGTCTCTACCTTGAGTCTGGTCACCATTAGGTCTACTTCTGGAAGACCCCGTATCAGGGTGATCTGGTGGAAGATCTCTAGATTGAGAAACCATTCTCTTGATACAGTAAGACCCTGACTCAACTGATCCGCTACTATGTTCAGGGAGCCCTTCATGTGAACTGCTGATAGATGGGTCAGATTTTTCTCTGCCCAGGTGAAAATCAGACCAGACACACTGAGGAGGGGTAACGATCTGGTGCCTCCCTGCTTCTTTAGGTACATTATGGTCATTGTATTGTTGGACCAAGTTTTGACTGCTTTTCCTCTTAGGAGAGGAGAAAAATGGAGGAGTGCCAGGGAAACTGCGCTAAGCTTCCTCCAATTTTTTCTAGTCTGCTCTAAACTCCTTGTATGGTCATCTCATACAGATGAGCTCCCCATCCTGAAAGGGATGCGTCGGTGGTCAACAGGGTCTAACGAGGTTGGATTGTAAACATCCTGTCTCTCAGGTGTGTCCACCACTTGAGGGAAAGACGGGAACTCGGAGAAAGTCTGTGTCCTCTTCAGATGGAAGTCTTGAATCTCTGGAATTGTGGCTCTCAGGTCTCAACAAGAGGAAAAGAGTTCTATTGGAAGGCTTTTTTGGAGGTGGATTTTGAGGGGGATTCCTGACCAAATTCCTGACCAGAAAACTCAGTGTGTACTCAATCTTACAGTGAACATACCTTTTTCTGTCTAAGTAAAATCTTACTGCTGAGAAAATCAACTTTTAATCCATGTGCAAATAAGTGGTTTGTGGCACCTAGTAAGTGACCATATCTGTCTGAGTACCAGTTCTGACCTGTGGTTAACATTCTCTGGCTAAGGACCCATGTTGTGGAATTGCAGCACTTTTTGTTGCCGATTCTCCTGTGTTTTTTTGTTTGGCCTGAAAAGGAATGGACATTTTCCTTCTGTTTAATCCACGCCTGACTTTGGTTCAAAAAACTGCAACAAAATCTGCAACATAAAAAGCTATAAGTGATTTTGAAGCAATTCTGGTGTTGCTAGACCTCCTTTCAGACAATTTAGTGGTTTTAGATTAAGTCTTATGTAAAACATAGAAAACACAGTTTATGAAACTATCTATAAGACTGTCTTTGTTGTCCATAGCAACCAATCACAAAGCAACTTTTTTTTTACAAGACCAAACAGGGACAGTTTTTATTTTACACAGTTTTCCCCATCATATTTCCACCATATGTTTTGCCCAATTTACAACTCAACACTACTGCAGAATTCTGAACGCTGTCTGTAGAGACATTTACATCTGTCTGGTTTTGTATGATTCTTAGAACTTCAAAACTATTCCTGGATTGTTTGAATAGTATATGCACATTCAAGTTTGTTTGCACAAAACGATTGAGTCATTTTGCACAAACCCTCTGTACTAAGCAAACATATGAAAAAAATACTAAGTATTACTTATGATTAAGTTTCATCACTGTTAAAGGGGTATTCCCACCTCACATACTCAGCAGTCTTCACTCTTGTAAAATCTTCTTTCTTCCTGGTTTCTTGCATCATTTGGTGGGCGGGGTTTCACAGGCAACCTGCCGTTTAGCTCCGCCCCCAAATTCACATGTAGCTCCACCCACCCACATTGGACTATGAAGTACAGGCAGCAGCAACTCCATTCTGTGTTACATACAGACACTGCCTGTCTCTGCCATAATGAACACAATTGAATTAGCTAGCCTGATAACTGGGAGAACAGAAGAAATGAAAGCAGCTCCTCTATCTGAGTGCAGGACCTAGGTCACATGGTGTAGACACAGGATTAGCTAGATACACAGGCTCGCTCCCGGTCACTTTAGCCCCTCCCCCCCTCCTGAGAGCAGCAGATACATCACTTGACTCAGGAGCAGCTAGGTCAGGGCTGTGGCCACAAAAAATTGAATAAAGTAATATAGTGGACAAACAAAGCAGTTTTGCTGAAGCAATGTATTTAGGAAAAGTCTTACATCCACATTAACAAGCAGTATAGATAGGATCCTTGTGATGGGACAACCCCTTTAAGAATGTTAACTATTGCACTTTGTAGACCCTGTCATAACAGGTCTCAACAACCTAGGAAAGGACGCAGGACGTCCCAGTTTACTGAAGCCGCTGATTGGCCTCAGAGCTCACATATGGCAGGGACTTCTACCAAAACAAGACCTCGGAGCAACAGGATCAGACTGTGGTAGAAGATACTGGAGCCCCGGATATATAAAAAAAAAATTAAAAAATATATATATTTTTATCCATCACCTTCCCCAGACTGCTTGCAAAAAAACAGGTTATCCTGGAAAACCCCTTTAAGGAAAAAAGTTAATGGTATTTACATGGTATAGAAATGTGCTATGAATCCAGAATAAAAATCTGTAAGCAGCTGTAAAATCTGCATGTAATACGTGTGTTACCTTTGATTTAATGTTTCCATGATCAGATCCAGGGGCGTAACTACTGGGGTAGCAGCAGTAGTTTCTGCCACAGAGCCCGGGACACAGGGCCCATCACCTGCTGGCGTAACTCCAGGAGGTAACCGGCCCAATTTACTTACTGATCCTGGCTTTTCAGACCCCAGAGTATAATAATCGGAGACCAGGGAGGATACAAACATAAAAACCCTGTTACTTACCTCTCCCTGGCTCCAGCACACTCCCCACAGATGTCGGCCATCTTCAATGATGTATGGGACGTGAGCAGGGGCTTGCGTCGTGACGCATAAGACACAAGCCCCGGCCGTCACCAAATAGGCCTAAAGCCTTCCAGAGCCCGGAGAGGTAAGTAACATTGTTTTTTATGTTCTGCATTCTGCTTCAGACACATTTCTTTATACGGAACGATTTTAGACAGTTTGTAATTATGCCGGAACTGGGTTCCGGCCCAATTTAAGCACTGATCACATCAGTATATTACCCAGGATCAGGTATCATATAGCACCAACATATTCTGCAGCACTATACAATTTGTAGGGTTCAAGTACAGACAAAAAGATACATTACAAACAAATAGTCATTTCATACAATGGGACTGAGGGCCCTGCTCACAAGAGCTTACAATCTATGAATATATAACACAGAACAAGATATCACATTATCATATTATACAGAACCAGGCATCACGTCGGTATATAACACAGAACCAGGTATAACATCAACATAATACACAGAACCAGAACCAGGTATCACATCAGCTCCATCAATGGTGGAGTAACTAAGGTCTTATCGGCTCCGGTGTAAACTTTTCTCCAGGGCTCCCTACCTCCTCCCTAGAGCGAATTCTTGATAGTAACGTTTACGGGTGCTGCAGTGATATTTCAAATACTTGAAAAGGATACAGCTTTAGTACCCACAACTGCAGTTATCAAAAATATGGTGAGTAAGCAGCTCCCAGTATGTAAACAATACTGGGACAATATAATATGCTCCACAGTGGCCCCCACACATATTATATGCTCCACAGTGGCTCCCTGTGACCTCGATTGTTACACCACTGGTCATCAATATCTTGATCTCAGAAAACTCCTTTAGGTCTTGGCCTCACATAATATGGTGAAAAAAAACAGTGTTTTACAGTCTCTAGTAAATCCCATCCACAAATTGTGAAAAAAAAATATGAACAGTGGACACACTGCAATTTCAAAAGTCATTGCGTTTTGGAAATTACAGCATGTCAACTATACCAACAGAAATGCTGGTTGTTTCCCTATAGGTATACTGAAAGCAGAAAGTCTGCAGAGGAAACTGCCACAGTTTTTCTCACACTGCTTTTTTGCTGTGACCCGCTACATGGGACCTTAGCCTTAAAAGGGGTTGTCCTGTTCTGTACACTTATACCACATCTACAGGACAGGGGACAAGTATATGAACCCTGGGGGCCTGATCACTGGGTCTAATATTCTTATACCATCTGCATGCCCCTAACAGGCCTTAACTTGAGCACAAGTGATGGAACATAAGTATCTTAATGCAGATGATCTGCCCCTCGAATGAAGGTGAAGGAACAGAGGATGAATCTTCTACCAGAGGAAGTTGAGGATTTCTCTCTGGGTTACTGCTGCCACTGCTATAACCTAGTAAAGGATGAAGAGATGGAAGGTCTCTGACTATTTTGCAGTTCTAGTCTCCTATTGCATCACAGAACTGTGTGATGTCATCATCTGTGTGATGTCATACACTTTGTACATCTGGATAAGCAACATGTATGACAAACAAACAATTTTGTTCTCCATAGCAATCAATGAGAGGATTGAAGCTACAATATCGTCCTATAGCAAATTTTACAAAATATTCAGACAAGGCAGATCTGTTGCATTGTTGCCACTTAATTCAGTTATAATTAAAACTGTCTGTATGTACAACGACTATAAATAATACATAATATTCTTCTATATGCAAAACTGTAAGTATAAAAATATAATGGCAATAACCCTGCCCTATGTATAAGAATACACTTACTATTATGCTGCTCTCCTTCTACAAGAATATACTATAATTCTGTTCTCTATGAAATCTCAAGTTATAAGCTTTTAAAACATTGGAATTGCATATGCAAATTTACCGTATCTGAGAGGTGGGGAGCTGCTTCATCTAGTCACACAGTCATTGCACTAAATCACTAGGTAAGGTAATTTGCATATGCTGAGCTAAGGTTTTAAAAAGGTTATAACTTGACTTTTCTGCAACAGAAATTTTAGTGAGGGACACCATAGGAAAGGTCATTACTTGATACTTTGACCAACTTAGGGTTTAAACGGGCTCTATCAGCAAAATGTTGCTGTATGAGCCCCATATATGCGTGAATAGCCTTTAAAGGGGCTCTATCATCGGGAAAAGTGATTTTTAACAAATTACATCTTTGCACAGCCTTTAGAAAGTCTATTCCACACCTACCTATAGTATGTAGATGGCCTCAGTGGTTTCTGAATAAGTCCGTTTTTATTCATATGCTAATTAGACTGTTGCACGATACATCGTGCACACCTCTCCTGTTGTTTCCTATGGGAGGCTGCTGCTGATGATGACTCACATTCTATGTGTGTGCAAACAGGAAGCTAATAGCAGAGAGGAGGCTGCTGGGAACTTCCTGTACTGGCTAGAAGCTCATTAGCATATGAATAAAAACTGACTTATTCAGAAACCACTGAGGCAATCTACATACTAAAGGTAAGTGTGGAATAGCATTTCTAAAGGCTATGCAAAGATGTGATTAGTTAAAAATGACTTTTCCCAGTGATAGAGCCCCTTTAAAAAGGCTATTGAGGCACCGCTAATCTTATTTTAAACCCCTATCCCGTTTTAAAATAAAACTATAAACTATAAAAACATATATGTAAATCATACCTGAACATGCACAGTGAGCAGTGATTCACGATCCGACGTCATCTTCTGGCACGCCTACCTCTTCTTTCTTCTTACAGCGACGCCCCCTGGTCCTGGCTCTTCCACGCCTTCAGCGTCCTCTTCTTCCTGCGTGCTGGCTTCAAATCCCGCGCCTGCATAGTAGTGCTTCCCTCTGGAGCACTACTGCGCAGGCTTCAGCGCCATTTCTTAGCCATGGCTCCTGCATGACCACTGTTAATTTTCTGCTTGCAGATCTTGTTCAGTGCCATGGATTTATCATTTAGCAATTCTCTTGCAATTTCCTTACATTAAAAAAAAAAAAAAAAAAAAAAAAAAAAAAGCAGCAGGGGGTCATCTGGGCCCTCTAGGGGCACATAAGGGGATTCATGGGTACACTGGTGGGCAAGTCCAAGCTTGTCCACCTAGGTTCACCTCTGCTCCTCTACCTTGTGATACGTGTGGTGGCAGCCATTTAGTTTGTCATCTTTCTCCGTCACTGTATATTTCCTTTATCTTTCTGCAGAATGTAAAATTGCTTCTGTAGAGTTAATTTTCGTATAAATGCATTGAGATCTAAGAAGACAAATACAATTATTTGTTGTTTTGGAAGGCATGAATTTAGCCAGACTGCAAACACTTGCACAACAGAAGGCATGTTGATGTCCCTAATTCAGATTACTCTATAGATTGAAGAGTCTGTGGATCTGAGACAAAATGTCTGGAATCTTCAACTGTGTGAATAATCTGGAAAGGCAGTGTTTTCAGAAGACATAAAAGGATCACATTGAGTCCACAGATAAAATAAGGCAGGGCCCCACGTGGCGCAAACCGCAGCGTTTTACTGTCCTTGCACAGTGGATGAGAGTCTAGCAAATCTCAACTACATATTGCAGTATAATACCCAGAGCAGAAATGCTGCAATTTCCAAAATCGCTATGTTTTTGGAAATCGCAGCATGTCAATTATACATATGGAAATGCCGGTGGTTTCCCTATAGGTATACCAGAGGCAGAAAGTTTCACTTTCTGTGAAAAGCGCTGTGGAAAAAAACAAGATAGCCTTAGCTTAAAAGGATTTTCCTGTCTGGTCATGTTATCCACAGGACACAGGCTAACGTCCAGCTTGGTGGGGGTTCAACAGATCTGAAGAACAGATGTTATTTTTGTCCATTTATTGTTGTACATGGAATGGTAGTTGTGTGGTGGTCATGCAGTGGGCACCCTGCTACATTCATTTCATTGGGAGTGCTGGAGAAAGCTGAAATCCCATCAAAATGAATGAACTAGCGCACAAAGTTCCAGACCACCACTCCATTCAGCATAGAAACAAAACTCCCCCATCCTCCTGATGTGTGAGGTCTGAGCAGTTGGACACCCACCGCTCTGCAAGTTATGCCTCACTCTATGGATAAGGCATAACCTACTCCTTTTATGTCAAAACCTTTTATTGAGTCCCATACATGACAAAAGTTTGTTTCCTAAGGACTCACAAAAAGTTTTAGAAACGTATTTATTCAAGGATCCAAACAAATCCTTCCTGTCCTTCTGAGAACAAGTGCCTTTCTGTTAGTTACCATGATCTGACAATCCCTACTTGCAGTTTCTCTTGACATGCCTTCCAACGAGTCAATGCCATCTATTTGCTCAACAATTTAATAGGAAAGTATTTATCATCCAAATTCACATTCATGTTTGCTGATGTACAGAATATGTTTTGCAAGGGCCACATGGTGGCTCAGTGGTTAGCACTGCAGCCTTGCAGTGCTGGAGTCCTGGTGTTCAAATCCTGCCACGGGCAAAAAACCATCGGCAAGGAGTTTGTATGTTCTCCCCGTGGTTGCATGGATTTCCATCCCATATTCCAAAGACATACTGATAGGGAAAAATGTACATTGTGAACTCTATGTGGGGATCACAATCTACATTTAAAAAAAAAAAAAAAAGAATATGTTTTGCAAAGTCTAGCTGTAAAATTTTCCCTGTCTCTGTCAAGAATGTTGTCATAAGTTCTGCAAAGTGCAACAGGTAGAGCAGGTTTGTAAGTTAAACATAACATTCCCATAAACATTATGTAAATACTGGACATCCCTTCTTGCACTTAAATGAGGCTAAAAATCTGCTCGGAAATTTGGAATGAAATCCTCACATTACGCAAGGAATCGGTTCAGAATTTAGCCGTAGATTTCAATCACTGCCGTGCAGCTGTAAATGGCTGCAGTATTGCCACAACTAATAGGACATGTAGAGGATGGGAAAATCCACAGCACACATAGAATCCATGGCAGATTGTTTTTCCTCTATGAGGCTAAGGCTGCATTCACACAGTGTAACGCGCCGCTCATTCTGACACAAACACGTGTCAGAGTGAGCGCAGTAAAACAGAATCCCAATGTGTTGCGCGTGTATCACATTGAAAACAATAGGTAAAAAAGCCTCCCATTGAGTTCAATGGGTAGTGCGCATAAGACTGAACCCATTGAAGTCAATGGGATTCTGTTTTACTGCGCTCACTCTGACACGTGTTTACGTGTCAGAATGAGCGGCGTGTTACATCGTGTGAACTCAACCTAAGGCCCCACGGGACGTCCCGCAGCAAAAAAAAAAAAAGCGCTGTGGGAAAAAACGTGGTGCAGGCATTGCGGTTCTTTCAGAAAGTTCACTGAGTTTTCCTCCACAGACTTTCTGTTACAATGATACCTATGGAGAAACTGCTGGCATTTCCATAGGTATAATTGACATGCTGTGAATTCCAAAACCGCACCGGTTTTGGAAATTGTAGCGAGTCCGCACCATGGTTTTTACTGCAAAGTGGGCATGGGATTTGCAAAAATCCCATCCACTTTGTCCTTTCTATATAATGCTGTGGTGAGGCCAGAGTGAGATTTAATAAAGCCTCATTCATTTATATTGAACAGTATTTTATTGCAGAATTTTACTATGAATTCCACAACTGAGATTCCATTCTATTTTATGTAATATGTGAATCCACCCTGCAGGACTTTCTCCAACACTCCCAATGAAATAAATGTAGCAGGATTTCCACTGCACACCCAATATCAATGCTATATATCATGTTACTCTCTATTGGATGTAACAGTTATATGCTCTCCTCCAAAGGTTAAATTCACAATTCAGGCCTGTGGGAGTCAGATGAAGGCACTTTGAGTCTGACCTCATGTTCACGAAACACTGTGTGCATCAGAGAGGCAGAAAAGAGATCAGTGGCACGGTTCTTGGTAAGCAGTGAAGAGGCCACATCACTTGTTCAAACATTGCAGCAACTGATCTGTAGAAGTTTTATTGGAGTCAAAGGCCTAGCTAGCGTGGGGTGGGGGGTCCTCAATCACAAACACCAATATAATAGCAATGTTGGCTTTATGCTCTGCCATTTTGAGTCCTGTGGCTTACAAGGCATCGGGGACACAACCAAGGTGTCTGCTTTCTGGCATAGACTGGTGTGATGACGTCACAGCATTGCACCTTCTGCGCTGGAACGTAGACACCGTTTGTGGTCACACACTCTTGTAGACTGGAGAGTAACAAACTGTACAATGTAAATAGAGAAGGAGTCACAGTGCTTGTATGAGCATTGCAATCCCTTCAAACAGCTGATCTGCAGGGATCATGGGTGTTGGACCCCCACTTCTCTTTTATTGTAGGCCTACCCTGTTGACCTATCTTCTTGACCAATTAGCTGGAAAAGCTTTATAATTAGAGCGCACACAGATGGTGTTATTAATAAGTCGCACTATTTAAGGGGGCACACAGGGGGGTTTATATTACTTCTTTGAATAATTGGGGATAGCTGCGGGATGGGGGTGTCCAGAAAAGAGAGCAGCCAAAGGTGTCTGTGTTAAAACTTTACTGAGTTGGAAATGTGAACAATTCCAGTCAGAGACATCATATATAAATCACTGTATGTTTCCTGTGTTGTATTCACCTAAATGGTCTGCAGAACACTGTGTAGAGCTGCTATCTACCACTATATGGCCACTGAATAGTGATAATATTTTTTTTGGGGGGGGGGCACTTGGGCGTATTTCTCCATTCCCCCCCCCGGACTGAACTCTCAACTACACCTCTGAATACAGTGCTTCTTTATTGGGTGTAAATAGTTTTACAAAGACTTGCAGACTATCCCATCACTGTGACTCCCTCCCTATTCATGTTGGCAGAACCCCAGCTGTGAAGTCAGCTGATATTACTTCTTTTAGTATTGCCCCAACAGATCTTGCCTTGAGCAAAAGAAACAGGCGTGCTACAGGTACAGGGGGTAAGGAGCACATGATGAAAAAAAACTTGCAGACACTGAGCAGATTCCTCTCTGTTGTCCCCTGTAATAACTGGGTTACTACTTCCTCTGCTATAGACTAGTGGAAGGTCTCTGACTATTTTACAGTTCTAGCCTCTTATTGCATCACAGAACACTGATGTCATCCTCTGTGTGGTGTCATATGCAATGTACCTCAGGATAAGCAAAGAGAAACTATTTTGTTGCCCATAGCAACCAATCCAGAAGATTAAAGACATTTGCCCAAAATTAATTTTAGGGTATATTTAGACATTGGAAGATTTGTTGCTGAAGTTCTGCAAATAAAGATGTTATATTTATATGAATGGAATTGTTTGGTGACAAAGACAGGAACTTTTACAATCCTCATTAAAATAAATGCAATAGCCACAGCAATTCCTGTAACAAATCTGCCACATGTGAATATACCCTTATAGCTGTATCATTCAAAATCCTATTAATATTATAAAGGTGAAAGTTTGTGAGTTTGGATGTTTGTGGGTTTGTGTGTTTGGATGTTTGGATATTTGTTCCTCAATCACGCAGAACCCGCTCCACCGATTTGGCTGAAATTTTCCACAAACATAGTTACTACACAGGATTGCGCAATAGGCTACTTTTTGTCACAATAGTGCACATACGTTTTTCCCAGGACCCCCACAAAACCCAAACTCACATCACTATCTCTGCAATCTCACACACTTTGGACCATAGCAAGTCACAAAATTCATATTACCCTCTACAGCAGAGGTCAGCAAACCCTGGCACATGTGCCAAGAGTGGCACTCCTACCATATTTCACTGGCACGCCAGCAACACAGGACCTGCAAGAGTTAAATGAAGTCCGATCGTCCCTTCAGTGCTCTGCTAGAGCTGAGGCATAAGGACACTCCCCTTCTCTCACTGCCCTCCAATGCGAGGGGTGCAGGAAACCCAGGGGGGTGGAGCTTAATCGCTCAGGTCTCTGCCTGCTATAGTGATAGCTCCTGCCGTCTGCATCCTGCAAAGGTTCCCCGAGGAGGAGAGGAAGCTGCTAGCAAAGTGAAAGTAAAAAACACACAGGTCCCTTCCTTTAGTTCTTATTCTCATTAATGTCAGGCATTTGGGGTTATTAGTTTAGTGTTAGTAACTCCATGTGCCTCACATTAATAGGAATAAACCCCATCATGTCTGTCACATTAACCCCCTGTGTGCCTCATATAAAGGTTACTAATACAGTTAGGGCCAGAAATATTTGGACAGTGACACAATTTTCGCGAGTTGGGCTCTGCATGCCACCACATTGGTTTTGAAATGAAACCTCTACAACAGAATTCAAGTGCAGATTGTAACGTTTAATTTGAAGGGTTGAACAAAAATATCTGATAGAAAATGTAGGAATTGTACACATTTCTTTACAAACACTCCACATTTTAGGAGCTCAAAAGTAATTGGACAAATAAACATAACCCAAACAAAATATTTTTATTTTCAATATTTTGTTGCGAATCCTTTGGAGGCAATCACTACCTTAAGTCTGGAACCCATGGACATCACCAAACGCTGGGTTTCCTCCTTCTTAATGCTTTGCCAGGCCTTTACAGCCGCAGCCTTCAGGTCTTGATTGTTAGTGGGTCTTTCCGCCTTAAGTCTGGATTTGAGCAAGTGAAATGCATGCTTAATTGGGTTAAGATCTGGTGATTGACTTGGCCATTGCAGAATGTTCCACCTTTTTGCACTCATGAACTCCTGGGTAGCTTTGGCTGTATGCTTGGGGTCATTGTCCATCTGTACTATGAAGCGCCGTCCGATCAACTTGGCAGCATTTGGCTGAATCTGGGCTGAAAGTATATCCCGGTACACTTCAGAATTCATCCGGCTACTCTTGTCTGCTGTTATGTCATCAATAAACACAAGTGACCCAGTGCCATTGAAAGCCATGCATGCCTATGCCATCACGTTGCCTCCACCATGTTTTACAGAGGATGTGGTGTGCCTTGGATCATGTGCTGTTCCCTTTCTTCTCCAAACTTTTTTCTTCCCATCATTCTGGTACAGGTTGATCTTTGTCTCATCTGTCCATAGAATACTTTTCCAGAACTGAGCTGGCTTCTTGAGGTGTTTTTCAGCGAATTTAACTCTGGCCTGTCTATTTTTGGAATTGATGAATGGTTTGCATCTAGATGTGAACCCTTTGTATTTACTTTCATGGAGTCTTCTCTTTACTGTTGACTTAGAGACAGATACACCTACTTCACTGAGAGTGTTCTGGACTTCAGTTGATGTTGTGAACGGGTTCTTCTTGACCAAAGAAAGTATGCGGCGATCATCCACCACTGTTGTCATCCGTGGACGCCCAGGCCTTTTTGAGTTCCCAAGCTCACCAGTCAATTCCTTTTTTCTTAGAATGTACCCGACTGTTGATTTTGCTACTCCAAGCATGTCTGCTATCTCTCTGATGGATTTTTTCTTTTTTTTCAGCCTCAGGATGTTCTGCTTCACCTCAATTGAGAGTTCCTTTGACCGCATGTTGTCTGGTCACAGCAACAGCTTCCAAATGCAAAACCACACACCTGGAATCAACCCCAGACCTTTTAACTACTTCATTGATTACAGGTTTACGAGGGAGACGCCTTTAGAGTTAATTGCAGCCCTTAGAGTCCATTGTCCAATTACTTTTGGTCCCTTGAAAAAGAGGAGGCTATGCATTACAGAGATATGATTCCTAAACCCTTTCTCCGATTTGGATGTGGAAACTCTCATATTGCAGCTGGGAGTGTGCACGTTCAACCCATATTATATATATAATTGTATTTCTGAACATGTTTTAGTAAACAGCTAAAATAACTAAACTTGTGTCACTGTCCAAATATTTCTGGCCCTAACTGTATGTGAGACATGGAGGTAATAATAAAAGACCTCAATAATGAAGATACTTAATTGTTACCTCCAAGTCTCTCACATATCAGTAACTCTTACACAGGGGTTAAAGGGGCTCCATCACTGGGAAAAGTCATTTTTATCTAAACACATGCTTGCATAGGCTTTAGAAAGTCTATTCCACACTTACCTTTTGTATGTAGATTGCCTCAGTGGTTTCTGAATAAGTCAGTTTTTATTCATATGCTAATGAGTTTCCAGCCAGTACAGGAAGTTCCCAGCAGCCTCCTCTCTTCTATTATCTTCTATGTGTGTGAAGCAAACAGGAAGCTGAGTCATCATCAGCAGCAGCAGTCTCCCATAGGAAACAATAGGAGAGGTGTGCACGATCTATCATGCACCAGTCTAATTAGCATATGAATAAAAACGGACTTCTTCAGAAACCACTGAGGCAATCTACATACTAAAGGTAGGTGTGGAATAGACTTTCTAAAGGCTATGCAAAGGTGCGATTAGTTAAAAATGACTTTTCCTAGTGATAGAGCCCCTTTAATGTGAGGGACGTGATGGGGTTAATTGCTATTAATAAGAGGCACATGGAGTCACTAAACTGTCATGCACAGGGCCAGACTTTTATCTACAATTGTGGATAAAACTATGGTCCTGTACATTTCAATGGGCCCATACACATAGATCCTGTTTTTGCGGCTGTGTGTTTGGAACAAATTGAGCTGTAAAATATAGAGCAGCATTCAACACAAAAGTCTCACGTATTCTCAGAACTACAGAAAAAACAAGATACACAGGTACATTTCATATCCCATACCTTATACACAGTACGAAAACCTTACCCGCACCTGTATTTACCCACTTCTACAATCACCACAGACGAAGTCACGGATACCAGCTAGTGTATATATAAATCGAGTATTTGAATATGGCGACCGCTCAGGAGCAGAGTGGCTGCCATAGCTGCCGGGTTTCTGCTGTAGGCTACAGCAGAGACGCAGCATTAATGCCAGTGATCCATATCTGTACTGATGGTGGGCACCATCTGAGGCACTATTTTTTGTGGAGACGCATCAGCTATCAGATCCCTTGATATAGTCTAATAATTACAGTTAAATATATATATATATATATATATATATATATATATATATATATATATATATTTTTTTTAAACATAGGAAATTAGAAATTTCAAATTACCCACTCCTTTCCCTAGGACACAAATAAAAGTGGGTAAAAAAAAAAAAAAAAAAGTGCCACATTTTTAGTGAACATATAGCAGGGTTTGCCACATTGTGTCTCACTGCCATGTTCCAGCTCTGCCATAAGCAGGCAACGCACCAGTTGACCCTCACATCTGTCCACCAGATTTATTTTATTGTTTAGCCCTGTCAACAAATGTATTTTTGCAGCCACAGCAATTTCTATCTCTGGGAAACAGAAAGAATGTTATGAAGAAGTAGCAACCAAAGACTCACTCATGTAGATAGTAGGTATACTTTTTATGGAGAACAATATTATAGCAATTATATTCTTGTATAAGGTCAATATTATAGTAGTTATATTCTTGTACAAAGAAGCAGTATTATAGGAGTTACAGTATTAGATATAGTCTTGCACATATGGGACAGTATTATAGTAGCTATTCTTTTACATAGAGGCAGTATTTTCATGGCTGTATTCTTGTACATAGGGGACAGTTATTGTATATCCGTAGTGATCAGATGGCTGTAAATCTGGTGTACTCTGGTCAGGATCAGCAGCTTTGTAAAGTGGTTTTGTTTTTGCAGAGAATTGGCTGGAATTACACGCGTCACAAGATCTGCTTTGTGAAAGAGATTTTGGCCGGTTCGGCTTAGGCTCAGCGCCAGGTCATCATCACCCTGAGAATTTAGGGTAGGAAAAAAACAGCCCAACATATTGTAGCAGCTGGCACAGGACTTTCCAGATGAATCCCACAGAGTACTGTATCCAATAGTAGGAGATATTAACCCTCCTTCTTCTCACTCACACTATGAACACTGCTGTTTTCAGTATGGGAAGGCAATGGATCAGCTATAGGAACTGCAGAGATGTGTACTATAGCTGCAATAGAGGACAGCAATGTAGAAAATAACCTTTGATAGTGGCACAGGTTGTATACTGAGGTCAAGGATCTTAAATATATGTCTCTTCCTGATAGCAATGGCCTATTGCATGTAAAGTTATGGATAGCCGATCCTTCAGCCAATCACAAATCACGTTCCTCCTCCATTATAAAACAAGAGTCATTCTGCTTTAACCCCTTTCCACCATTTGCTTCCACACCACTATCCTCTATTAGAAAGCAGATTACGCCAAATATGGCAGCTAATATTGACAATTGTATACAATCTATTCTCCATGACAATCTAACAACTTTTTGAGAGCTGCTGCTGGAGACAAGTCAAGTTATAATGGACTGGTTTACACACCATAGGTCAGGACATTGGCTTATACAGATCCCGGTCCTAATGCTATGATCAAATGTTCATGGTATTGCTATAGATATCCAATTTTCCATCAAATAAAAGAGGGTAGAGATAATCTACAGTTATGAAATATGCAAACATTTCCATGTTGCCCTGTATCCCATTATAATGAAGACAAAAGTGTGGTTGGGGGACTCCCGCAGTTTGGCCTCTTCGGCGCCCATTGTTATGCCATTTTACAATTGTGATGTAAGGCTTCCATACATGGCCACCTTATTGTTTTTGGTATGGGAAAGCTTTCAAGCTCACTCATACATAATAATAGACAGGTCATGTAAAATTTGGAGGAGGGGGTATGAAACTTGCAAACTAAATGTTTTGTTTCAAGGTTTTTTTTTTAGTGTTTTTTTTTTTCCCCAAAAACACTGCATGCTTTTATAGAAAAATATTTCCACCCTCAAAAGGAAAAGTCTGTGCATCAGAAGTCTAAAGCATATTCTCAAATACATTTGAAGGAAAAAGAAAATTCAACTTTACCTTTAAGAAAAGTCCAAGGTAACTATTTGGGCAACTTCATTCATTGGTTCTTCTAACTTCAAAAGCTTCATTTTGCTTTCTGGCAGCTCAGGGGTTAGCTATAAAAATGCTAATTTCCAATAAAAAGAAAAACACAAATAAAACAAGAAGCCAAGAGAATTTGCCCCATCTGCTACATTCCACCAAGACACAAGCTCATAAATGACAGAGAAACAGATGGTTGCGTTTTATAAACAGCATGTGGACTTTCCCGAGGATGGCGGCTGTGCTGCGGTTGGCGATTTTTTTACCCGTTTCCAAGGCAATGTCTGTTCCTCACAAATAGCTCCGGTGCTGAACAGCTGGACAGGTATTTAGGAACTGTCTGCTCCCAGCGCCAGAGCTTACATCCACCACTGCAGATCTCTCTGGGCAGATGCCGAGTACATGGAAGACGCCGCGAATGATAAATGTGTACAAATTGAATTTTTTTTTTTTTGCATCCATTCAAAAAAAAAAAAAAAAAAAAAAAAGAATTATATATATATATATATATATATATATATATATATATATATATATTATATATATATACACACATACATACATACATACACCCACACACCTCCAACTGGATCATGGAGCTGTATGCAGATAACTCAACCAGGGGTTCACATATTCTTCCTATTTTTGGGGAAAATTGGTAAAGTTGCCAACTGGAATTTGTTTCCGCACCCAATATGCAAGTTAGGCTCACTACTGTCAGATGGGTGGGTAGATTGTCTGCTTTATCCCAGGGCCACCTACCTGACAGTAGGGAGCCAACTAGCTACTTTCTTTCACAAAATGCCAAATCTGTACAATGGCTACACTGGATCTAGTCTAGTAGCTTTACTTTTGCAGTGCATTACTAGACAGTCTCTGCCCTAGTGGCACAGTCACTGGAAGATGAAGCAAGTAGGCTCAGTGTTTTTAGGTTGCGTCACTGTTTATGGTATTTTTGCTGCCATGAATACTGCAGGGCTATTCTGTCCCAATGCAGACCCCTAATGTGTGTGACATAGGGGCCACAACTTAATTTTGGAGTAACATATCTTGCCACAGACGGACGATTTCATTTTATTTGGAAAAATACAAACTTACAACCAACATGCAAATTATTGTTCTGCATATTTCATTGATGTATCAAGTCATGAAAACGGTTATAAATCCTTCAAAGAATAAAGAGGTAATATGATTATATTAATTACACACAAAAAATAAGGCTGTTCACGGTGTCCTCAACATTTTAGGCCCTTCACTTCAATAGAAAATATAACAAAAGCAACCAAAATTCAAGAAACTTTCAAACAGCTTTGGATTTTCTGGGAACATTTATATTAATAAATTTTGTAATATGCTTTATTAAGCAATTTTGGCTCTTTTCTGTGAAATCCTGCACTTTATCATTTCCCTTGTTTCTGTATTGAGAGCTGTACCCTGTAGGCAACGGTGAACATGTGTATAGGCTCTTGTATAATGCAAGGAAAAGGAGTTGCTTAACATTGCAAATACATCCGCAGCATTTTACAGTACCTGCAAAGTGGACGGGATTTTGGCTAATCCCATTCACACATTTCAGGAAAATATCTGCAGCGGAAATTTTGCAATATCAAAAACAGCCGTGTTTTTGTAAATCACAGCATGTCAATTATACCTACAGAAACATTGCCATTCTCCTATAGGTATAATATGGATAAAGTCCATAGAGGAAAACGTTGCATGGTTTCTGTGAAAGCAGGCTTTCCGCCACACTTTTTGGGGGTTGCTTGCTACATGAAGCCTTAGCTTCAAGGTATAATTTTCTTCTTTCCAGAGATATCACAAATTAAAGATACAGATGGGATTGGCAGAAATATCTCTCTCTCCCCATTACTCCCAATCCCAAATGTGTTTTTAACTGGTGTTATTTTATAGGTAGAACTGAGATTTATGTAGGCGTGTGTGTATGTATCTATACATTATATATACACACATATTATAGTTTATAGTGACCCCACTCCAGCCCGAGTTTCCTTGCCTTTTATATCAGCCCATCTCACCCATCTAGTATAAGCAGTTTAGACATTTTAGCTTGCAACAAATAAGGGGGGGGGGGGGGGAATGTGCAGGATTTCACAAAAAGGCTCTAAACTGTATTAAATGACACAATCTGCCATAAACTCAAAAGTTTTTCAAAGGTTCAGGTGAACATTAAATGTACACAAGAGATTTTTTTTTTAAAAAAAGCTCACTCTTGAACCAAGCACTTCTAAAGATAGCACATTGATTTCAGTGAAATTGTGCAATGCTCCATTTCAGCTGTTGTAAAGCCAAGTTTTTGCACAGAATTACCCCTGTGCTCAGCTTATTGTGAGGCCGGGTGCCCACGTAGTGTAAACAGTGGAAACGCTGCAGCCAAAACTGTTGTTTTACATTACCTGCAAAATGGATTTAGGATTCTAGCTAATCCTAGCCCCACATTACAGGAAAAAAATAAATAAAATCTACAGAGGAAATGCCGCGATTTCAAAATTGCTTGATTTTTTTATTTTGTAATTCGCAGCAAATCAATTACACCTGCAGAAACACTGGAGGAAAACTCTGCAGACTTTCAGTGAAAAACCACGATGCATGTACGCCAGTTTTCCCCACAGCGCTTTTTGGCTGCAGCTTATCACATGGGGCCTTAGCCTTAAAGGGGTTGTCCAGAGTCAGAAAGGCATGGCTGCTCTTCTACACTGTACCACCACACTGATTTACAGTTTTTTTTCTACAGTGTATTGGGATTGGATTCTAGTGAATCCCATCCACTTTGCGGTGACTGTAAAATGCAGCAGGTTTTCCTGCAACATTTCCACCACACCTAAACTGTGGCATTTATGCTACATGGGGCTCCTGCCTAAAGGGGTCTTCCTACTTTGTTACATTCATGTATTTATCTGGAAGTGTAGTAGTTCACATTTTATTCTCAAATGCCAGATATGCCCATATGGGTTCTTTACCCAATTTACCCGTATTAGGTACATTGGCATTCTGCAACCTGTTGGTTTTCCACCTTTTCCCAAACTTCTACTGATAGCCTGCAGCTACAAGGGAATGCTGGGTTTCAAGGTTAGTCTGGAAACCCCAGGTTGTAGTGAATGGATTTAAAAATCATAGATGTATGAAATAACTATCACTCAAGCAAATCTGAACATGGGTATTTTGAAAAGAATTATCCTTACAGCCCTGTACTTGCACAAAGGGATTATGAGGCAGGCAACCTGATGTTGAGGCTGTTCTGGTGACTAAAAAGTTAATACTAAGTGGACAATGGAAAAAAAAAAAAACGTTAACTGGTGGTCTAGACATATTATAAATAGGTTCCTATCTACATCTAATAATCCAGAATATTTCACATGTAATGCAAAGTGCTCATTCTTCAGGCTGTTTCGCAACACGATTCAGCCTGAACACACACCCTCCTCTGGACTAGGCCCAGTCACTGGGCCTAATCTGGAGCGGAGTGCACGGCTGGATGCCGGTGCAGTGCACCAGCTTTAAGTCATAGCTACCCGGCTTTTGGATCGGAATCTGAGGGGTGGCCTGCACCTCAGGTTCTGATCAAAAAAAGCCTCTTGTGAACTTACCCTAAATACTAACTGAAGTCCTAGTACAGCTTCTAAAGACACTACAAGGTCCGATCACAGGGGTAAAGGCAAAGTAGCCCGATCTGGCATAGGTCAGTCAAATCTTAAAACTTGTGGTGAATTTTATCTACCCAGTAAGACAGGTAAAGGTCAGGGTGACAGTCTAGGTTCTCATTTGCTGCTATTAAAGCAAACCAAATTATCTAATTAGGTTTCTAAGGGCACAAGATCGTGCAATTCCAGATATTGTGTGTCCAAAGTCATTGTCAAGACTAACATGGTCAGCAATTTCAAGTCACTACTTAATAAAATTAAAAAAAAAAAAAAATTAAATTATATAGAGTCCTGTCAGTTGAATTGTTCTTTAGCCATTTTGTGCTATATACAGCCACCCTGTGGCAACCAGCAAATAGATCCAAACTATTATATCAGTCAGTCTTCATAGTCATGATACTAAAATACCCCAGTGGCAGTCAGCTGTGCGGTAATGTGACTCCTGTAATATTCTAGTCTCCATACTGGATTTCTGCTCTCAGTTCCTGTGTCACATAACTGATGAGCGCTGCTGCCACCCGCTGTTGTAAAGCAGCATTGCCTGATACAAGCATGATAAGGTGTGTTGCATCAGTCCAGTCAAGGTTTCTGATGATAGCGTAGATCTGCTCACACAGTTTCTGCTGCTGCACAGGTGGCAGTTCCATGAGGATTTGAGGAATAGGCTTGAATTGTCCATTTGCCATCCAGGCTCCTAGAACACCTCCCAGAGCTCCACCTAGAAAACACAAAATCAGTAAGAAATGGGTCACTTATAGAGGCGTTATCTAGGAAATAAAGCAATCCCTGCATAAGCTGTTTTACTAATATACACTCTGCTCCCCCAGGGCCTATTCATAATTTTTGCAGAGGGTATCTGAGGAGGCCGGTACTCTTGATATCACTTACTTCCTTTATTTTGCTTACTTATATAGTGCCATCATATTCCACAGACATTGTCAATCATTGTCCCATATAGGGTTCACAATCTGCATTGCTCATCAGTATGGAGTGTGGAAGGAAACTCACGCAAACACAGGGAGAACATAGAAACTCCTCACAGATTCTGTCCTTGCTTGGCAGGATTTGAACCCAGGACTCCAGTACTGCGAGGCTGTAGTGCTAACCACTGAGTCACCGTGCTGCCCCACTACTCCAGAGTAGAGTCGGCTTTGTTACCAAGAGTCAAAGCATCAGCAACAAAAACAAAACACAATAAAAGGGGTACTTGCATCTTAAGAAGTTATCCCCTATATATAGGATTGCAGGTGCACCTCTGATCTACATGTTATCCTATATCCAAGGAGATATCATATTAACATGAGAATAACCCCTTAAATGACCCAACAGTTTCATAGTCTGTTCTATCCGTTCCTTAGAGGTTTGGGGGACATGTGGGCTTCCTCCAGAAATGCAGATTTCTTTCCACACTCCAAACACATAGGGATAGAGAATTTAGACTGTGAGCCCTTTATGGGGTAAGCACTGACAATATGTGTATAGTGCTACAGAATACATCAGCGCTAAACAAGTAAAATAAGTCAATACAGCAGCTCCTGAGAAGGTTTTGGGTTGGGTAGGGGTTGTCAGTACAAAAATTGGCTTACGCCGCTGTCCGTCCTTTATTTCTGCCTAAATTCCTGGAAAAACTCCATAAGGACAGCTTGCTGGCAGACAATTTAAAAACCCATTCATTTCAATGGGTTTTTAAAGCAAACCCTCGATATCTGTATACAGCCTCTCCAGAGTGAAACTTTTTTTTTTTTTTTTTTTTTGCATGGACACAAAGTCCTGCATGTCTGCCTTTGTGTCCGTGCAAAAAAAACAAAACAAAACAGTTTCACCATGGAAAGGCTACATATGGACACCAGCGGTTTCCTTTAAAAACCCATTAAAATGAGTGCATACAGTGCACTGGCATCCAGTAACAGCATTCTACTCTGGATCTGGCCCAAATGAATGGGCCTAGTCAGGAGGGAGTGTCGCGCCACGGAAGAATCAGCCACGGAATCTGCGTCAAGAAAGGGCATGTCGCTTCTTTTCTCCGTGAACAGCAACAAACCACTGGCGGAAAAAAGGAATCCATTGAATTAAATTTGAGGCAGTTTTTTGACGCGGATTCCACTTCAAAATCTGGACCAAAAAATCCTGTGTGAACCCGGCTTTAGTCTTTCTGTGCATAGCTTGCTTAGTTCATTTGTTGAGTTTAATTGATTGTTTTACAAGCCCTAACCAAAATCACTAATGACCCAACTATCAAAGCCAAGCTTCACTACTCTGTCCTCCTCCTCCTTGACCTCTCCCCTGCTTTCGACACAGTTGCAAAATCCCGGGCGCAAAATAACGTGGCGTATACGCTCCTAACTCCCATTGAAATGAATAGGAGCATTTTGAGTGCGTCATCTGCCGGCACGTGTATACGTGCCAGATCACGCGCAACGTTACATCGTGTGAACGCACCCTTACACTGAGGCAGTATGAATGTTGTCTTGGGGTTGTATTTGATTCGGATCTCACCTTTACCCCACATATTCAGACAATTGCTCACTATTGTTACCTGCACCTCAAATGCATCTCTAGAATTTGCCCTCTTCTCACCTTGGAAACATCAAAAAACCCCATTGTCGCTCTGATTCTCTCTTACCTTCACTACTGCAATTCTCATCTAATTGGGCTTCCTCTTACTAAACTCTCCCCACTACAATCTGCCCTGAATACAACCCCCAGACTTATCTTTCTGTCAAACCAGTACTCAGACGCATCTACCTTGTGTCAGTCGATGTATTGGTTGCCCATTCATCACAGAATACAATATAAAATTATCACTCTGACCTACAAATCCAACCATAGCGCTGCACCCCCCACCCCCTTCATATTTCCTCTCTCGTCACTATCCACTGCCCTAATCGTTCTCTCTGGTCTGCCAATGACCTTAGACTTGCATCCTCTTAACAATCCAAACATCCCACTCCCATCTTCAAGACTTTTCTTGAGCTGCACCAGTGCTCTGGAACGCTTTACCCTGGACAATATGATTAATCCCCAACTACAGCAGCATCAAAACTGCCCCAAAATCCGATCAGTTTGGTCAGGCGTATATGACCTGATCACCATGTAGTGTGCGGAGATGTAGAACAATAACTCTTTATCCTTTCTCCTCTGTTCCTCAGATCCTGTCCGCTCCTTCTAGAAGTTTCGCTGAACTCCTTGCATTTAGTATATGTTTATTCACAGATACTGGCTGGTGACGGGTTCATACAGCCTCAGTTACACAACCTTTTCTATTAAAAAGATGGCAGGACCATTGTAGCAAACAAACCTTCTGATCTCGTGTCCCCCTACCTCCTCTCATAATGTAAGCTCTTGCGAGCAGGGCACTCACTCCTACTATTGGATATATTTAGTCTGTTCATGTCCCCTCTGATTTGTAAAGTGCTACGGAATATGTTGGCGCTATATATAAATAAAGAATATTATTACTGAATTAATATATCAATGCTTAGCCAAGTTGAGGAGTCTAGGAAAGCTGGGTAAAAACCCCTGTAAGGTCTGCTATGCTAAAACTGAGCGGACCGTTTATATACAATTATCTTGGATTATCCAAGGATATCATGGCAGCCAACCTCACGTTGTTAAAGCTTGTATATTACCCACGGCTATTCCTGGAGGTCCTCCTAGCAATCCTCCCACAAAGGCCCCAGCACCAGCAGCCACAGCTCCCCTGGCAGAATGCTTCACAGCAGCCTTCATTTTCTGCTCCGTTGACAAGTGGCACAAAAGGCGCATGATATCATCCACGTTAATCGGCATGTTCGATGCTGGAACAGAAACAGGATTGTCACAGTAAGGATATGTATTACAGGAGAAAGCAATACCAAGCCTTATGATATCATAGTCACAAATAAGAACGTGGATCTTTATGTATCAGGATGTGAACGTCGCAATGTAGCATCATATCACTGAGGCTAAAACATATTACATAACGGCAGGAAGACTTATGTCTGGAAGGTAATAACTTATTTTAATATGTAAATCTGTTCAAAAGCACAAAACTGCAGTGAAAGCCTGGCCCAGGCAGCCATTTTCTTCAACACCTGACATTAAAAGGAGAGGTCTGCCTCATAAGCCATTTTAACTCCATGTAAAACATCTGCTCTGATCCTGCACTACCACTTGCTTCCGGTCCACATTGGCCCTGTGTATACACTGTAATGATGAACCTTTTAGAGACCAAGTGCCCAAACTACAACCCACTAATTTATCACAACGTGCCAACACAGCAATTTACCCTTACTCTGCAGATCCACAATTTCAGACAATCACGGACCCACAAAGTATCATTGTGCGAGTGAGGCTTTACCAAGCTTCCCATTATACAAACAACATTGTACTGCATTTGGTATCATTTTGTACAATTAATGTTCACGATTTACATCCACGGATCTGTTTTATCGTGACTGTGCAATGTTATTAAGATCTGTAATACTATCACATGTCTGTGATAAAACAGATACTGTGTGATACAAATAGTGAAGGGCCCCTACTCAGTGTAATCTGATCCACAGTGGCTCCCACACAGTGCCATCTGATCCACAGTGGCCCCCACACAGCATAATCTGTTCCACAGATGGGTGGTTACAGAGAAGGCTCTGAGTGCCACCTCTGAAAACTGTGCCATAGATTCGCCATCACGGCAATAGATCTTAGTCACTATGAAAGCAGCCTTTACTGCAACTGGTGTCAATAAGGTAAGTCACGTTGAATACAGCATCGCCGAGACCCAGTGTAGATGCAAGCCTGAGGGATAATCAAAGCAAGTGACAAGAAATAAGAGCAGACTTTTGATGGTATATATGTTTAAGGTTTATTTTAATAGTTCCCACAATGATGCTAGGCAGGCTGTGTATAGCAGCTCTTGTCCTGTCTGGTTTCTTTTCTAGAGTACTTCTACACTATCTCGAAACAAAAGGCCAAACCAGGGACTCCGTTACTTTAGAATAGGCCAACTCGAACTTCTATATAAATGTCTGACAGCCATGTTTAGTCAGAAGCAGCAAAACTCCTGTAATTCACAAAAAATATAAGTGATTGACCTCATATGAAAGTAAATATGTAACAGGCTATGCATCTAATTAATTATCTTCACTGCTCAAAAAAAATAAAGGGAACACTTAAAGGGGTTGTCCCGTCACAAGGATCCTATCTATACTGCTTATTAATGTGAATGTAAGACTTTTCCTAAATACATTGCTTCAGCAAAACTGCTTTGTTTGGCCACTATCTTACTTTATTCATTTTTTTGTGGCCACAGCCCTGACCTAGCTGCTCCTGAGTCAAGTGATGTATCTGCCTGCTCTGATGGGGGAGGGAGGAGGGGCTAAGTGCACGGGAGCGAGCCTGGTGGGTGGGGGGGGGGTAGTTTACCCTTTGGGGGAAGGGGCCGCCAATACAGGGTTAGACGCCGGCACAGGTGAAGCCAGCAACATCGCTATGCTTCTGCCCTGCAGGGGAGGGGGAGTGGGGGGGAATAACAGCATCGCTTCTGCCGCTGCTGGCTTCATGCAGGGCAGAAGCATAGCGATGTTGCTGGCTTCACCTGTGACGGCTTCACCTGTGCCGGCGTCTAACTCCCCAGCATCCGCTGTAATAGGCGGATGCTGGGGACTGTTAGATGCCGGCACAGGCACATCGCTATGCTTCTGCCCTGCATGAAGACAGCAGCTGCAGAAGCGATGCTGTTCCGCTCCGGGGTCACATATGCAAAGCCAAGCGGCGAGATGCCGCCGGCCCTGCGTGCGCGCTCATACACCAGTCTAACCTTCACAATGCAAATACAGTGTCTCTTATAAGACAGGCTATACATGGGACTATACCTAACTATTCTCCATAGCTACTAGGATAGGATAATAAAATCTAAATTGTAGTATAAATAATATAGCATCAGTCACAATACAATTAAAAGAGCTTTTCTGCAGTATAGATCGACACATTGCTAAATTAGAAAGGAAGGACTCCACTGGCATGTTTAGCCCAAGAATAGGTGTCGTCAAGGGTAACAGGGTAAAGCCTAAATGTTATGACATCATTAACCACTCCCATCTATGAGGTGCCCCATCTCTAATGACATATGGATACTGCTTGTGAGTGCGCGTACGGTAAGATTTGCATATATTTTTAATGTTTTTATTTAAAAACAGGACAAGGGTTTAATATAACATTTACGGTGCCTGAATAGCCTTTTTAAAGGCTATTCACGCATATGTGGAGCTCTATTAGCATAATTTTGCTGATACAGCCCCTTTAACAGAATGTTTTATTCCCAGGCTGGGCAGTAAAAGTGATCATTTCACATATAGATCCCATTCATATGGTATCCTGGAAAACTCCTTCAAGAAAAAGGAATGAAGGAACTGTGTAGAGTTTTAAGGCCTACAGATAATACTGAGAGGAGAGTAAGAGAGATAATCCTTTAATAGTCCCACCTTGGGGAAATTTCAGCGTGTTACAGCAGCATAGTAATACAGATACAGGATAATACAGAGTAATATGTTACAGACGTAGACACACATAAGCTGAGAAGAGAAGATATACTAGGAGTCCATGGCAGCTAAGGAAAAACAGAAGAGAAAGAGGAAGACCTCATGGTCATCCTCATAATCATTAGTTCTCTGTGCGGAGAGCTCTTCGTTTGGTCTGATGTAGATTATACAGCCTGGTCGCGGTTGGAAGGAAGGACCTGCGATAGCGCTCCTTCTCACACTTGGGGTGAAGCAGACGGTCGCTTACAGTGCTGCCAAGTCCCATCAGGGTCCCATACATGGGGTGGGATTTGTTCCCCCGCATGGAGGTCACCACAGACAGTATCCTTCTGTCACCCACCACCTGTACTGGGTCCAAGGGGCTCCCCAGGACAGAGCTGGCCCTCCTGATCAGCCTGTCAAGTCTATTTCTGTCCCTGGTTGATATACTGCTTCCCCAGCAGGCCACACCGAAAAAGATGGCTGAGGCAACCACAGAGTTGAAGAAGGTCCTAAGAAGTGTCCCCTGGACTCCGAAGGCCCTCAGCCTCCTGAGCAGGTAGAGTCTGCTGTGGCCCTTTCTGTGCAGCGCCTCCAGGTGATCAGCCCAGTCTAGTTTGTTATTGAGGAGCACGCCCAGGTACTTATAGGTCCTGACTATCTCAATACATGTTCCTTGGATCTCCACCGGGGTCGGAGCACCTCTCCGTTTACTAAAGTCCACCACGGCAGAAGACGGAAACCATAGTACGGAGACCCTGAACGCAGGAGTGAACCCAGCGTAAGACCTACAGATAATACTGAGAGGAGAGTAAGACCTACAGATAATACTGAGAGGAGAGTAAGACCTACAGATAATACTGAGAGGAGAGTAAGACCTACAGATAATACTGAGAGGAGAGTAAGACCTACAGATAATACTGAGAGGAGAGTAAGACCTACAGATAATACTGAGAGGAGAGTAAGACCTACAGATAATACTGAGAGGAGAGTAAGACCTACAGATAATACTGAGAGGAGAGTAAGACCTACAGATAATACTGAGAGGAGAGTAAGACCTACAGATAATACTGAGAGGAGAGTAAGACCTACAGATAATACTGAGAGGAGAGTAAGACCTACAGATAATACTGAGAGGAGAGTAAGACCTACAGATAATACTGAGAGGAGAGTAAGACCTACAGATAATACTGAGAGGAGAGTAAGACCTACAGATAATACTGAGAGGAGAGTAAGACCTACAGATAATACTGAGAGGAGAGTAAGACCTACAGATAATACTGAGAGGAGAGTAAGACCTACAGATAATACTGAGAGGAGAGTAAGACCTACAGATAATACTGAGAGGAGAGTAAGGGCTCGTTCATATCTGCGTTGTAGGGTCCTTATTGCAGGTTTCCGTTTCCTGCATAAAACAGATGCAGGAGACGGAAGCCTGCAGGAGACTTTCTCACCCATTCATTTGAATGGGTGAGAAAGCTGTCCGGCCGTGCGCGGCAGTGAGCGTTTTGCGCTCTCTGCCGCGAAACCGGGTTTTATAATCCGGACACAGAGTCGGACATGCACTACTCTGTGTCCGGATAAAAAAATCCGGTTTCGCGGCGGAGAGCCTAAAACGCTCAACGCCGCGCACGGCCGGACCCAGTCTATGGTTTCTGTCTTCTGCCATGCAGAAGACGGAAACCATAGTACGGAGACCCTGACCGCAGGAGTGAACCCAGCGTAAGAGCTACAGATAATACTGAGAGGAGAGTAAGAGCTACAGATAATACTGAGAGGAGAGTAAGAGCTACAGATAATACTGAGAGGAGAGTAAGAGCTACAGATAATACTGAGAGGAGAGTAAGAGCTACAGATAATACTGAGAGGAGAGTAAGACCTACAGATAATGCTGAGAGGAGAGTAAGACCTACAGATAATGCTGAGAGGAGAGTAAGACCTACAGATAATGCTGAGAGGAGAGTAAGACCTACAGATAATGCTGAGAGGAGAGTAAGACCTACAGATAATGCTGAGAGGAGAGTAAGACCTACAGATAATGCTGAGAGGAGAGTAAGACATACAGATATTACTGATAGGGCAGAGGACTTTAGATAAAGGCGAGCCCTCACATATTGTAACCTGCCTTATCTAATCACTAGAGCTGGTTTGCCAATCCTGGCCCCAGGCACTAAGGGTATACATACAGGACTAAGGTCAGAGGTGTCAGACACTGGTGTACTCTGCTCTCCCCTTCTGGACACATGTATACCCAGGTGGACAGAGCATACATGTATATGGGACAGTCAGGAGGAATAGCTAGCAGATGAACTCATGTCCAATTGACAGCTACTGAGTGTGCACGGCCATGTTACCACTGGTCACAGGCATCTGGTGCTGTAATGTGTATGGGGGGGGGAAAGCCTGTAGAGCAGGACAAGGGGATCCTTCCTATCACAGCTCCTGATCCCCAGCACAGAGGGACACATGGGCTCCCAGCTGCTGCAGAACTACAACTGCCAGCATGCTCTCACAGCCACAGGTTGGAGACTTGTGATTTACAGCTTTGGCTCTACCTGAGCTCAGGGGCGCTGCACTAGAGGCCCAGTATAGCCTAGTAATGTCTATGAAACTAGTGACTGCCCAGCTGGTGTGGAACTACAAGTTTCAGCACACTCTTGTCTGGCTGGGAGTTGTAGTCCGTCACTCAGAGCAAGATTCAGGATGTGGCGCTGACATGACAACTCACCTTCTCCTGTGTCAGCAGCAAAAGTCTCCCAGTGACTCCCGACAGAATGATCTCGGCCATGTGACAGCATTAGTGGGCGGGGCTACCTCTCCCTAGCATCCCATTGGTTGGAAATTAATGGGGGGCAGGACGTAGACGTCACGTCTGTCTGCAATAGAACTGACGTCATTGTTTTGACTCGGGCGGTCAAGGTTGTGTTCGGGGTTTCGTTTCGCCCCGGACGTTGAGCTACAGTATTCGGCTTCATGCGGAGATATTACCCGGGGCCGTGCACAGGGCGGCGGTATTAGCTTACAGCAATAGGACTTCACATAAAAGGAATGTGCTATTCACCGATAGGCTGTTCCTAAGCACGTGACTGGATGCTAGTTAGCTTTTTGGTAGCCGTTGCCACCCGTGTAAGAATTTCTCCCAGATTTTATAGATGGGGCAGAGTGCCCTCCAGTGGCTGCAGAAAGTAATGTCATGTTCCCCACTACTGTATAGCTGCATTGCCTTGTTTATGTGTATTGCATGAAAATTTACAAATACAATGCAAAAATGTAATTACTGTAATGCTGCCCCTATGTACATGAATATAACTACTATAATACTGCTCCATATGTACAACAATATAACTACTATACTACTGCTCCATATATAGAGAAAAATATGACTTCTGTAATACTGGTCCATGTACAAAAATATAAGTGCTATAATACTGCCCCCATGTAGAAGAATATCACTAGTATATAATACTGCCTCTAGGTATAAGAATATAACTAGAATAAGACTGTGTATACGTACATGAATCTAACTACCATATATGCAATAATAAATTACTATAATATTGCCCCTATGTACAAGAATATAATGACTATAATACTGCCTCCTATGTACAAGAATATAACTACAGTACTATTATTATTATTATTTATTTATATAGCAACATTAATTCTTCCATGGTTCTTTACAGTTGATGGTTTACATACAGTACACAAAATATACAAACAAATCGGAGATTACGTGTGGACAGGTAGTGGGAGATTAGGTCAGAGATATATGGAGAGGTCTGGTTGTGGATTGTTTTGTATGTTAGATTAGCAACTTGAACTCTATTCGCTGGGTAATGGGTAGCCACTGAAGGGATTGGCAGAGCGGAGCGGCTGATGAAGAACGGGGGGAGATGCGTATTAAGCAAGCAGCACAGTTTAAGGTGGACTGTAGGGCGGCGAGAGTGTTCTCTGGGAGTCCATGGAGAAGGGTGTTACAGTAATTTAAGCGGGAGATTATGAGGGCATGAACTATCATTTTTGTAGTCTCAGGGGTGAGGAAAGAGACGATTTGGTGGCTATTCTTGAGTTGTAGGTGGCAGGAAGTGTTGAGGGTTTGGATGTGGGACTTGAAGGATAGGTGCAAGGTTATCCCAAGGCAATGGTCACGTAGGACAGGGGTAAGCGTGATCTCATTAACTTTGATACATGGGTCAGGTAGAGGAACTTACAAGTGGAGTGAAGATGATGAACTCCGTTTTCTCCATGTTGAGTTTCAGAAAGCGGGAGGAGAGAAAGGAGGCTATAGCTGCTAGACAATCTGGAACTCTGGACAACAGAGAGGTAATGTCTGGTCCAGATTTGAGTGTCGTCAGCATAGCACCTATGTATAAGAATATAATTACTATAATACTGTCTCCTATGTACAAGAATATAACTACAGTGCTATAATACTGCACCTGTGCATAAGTATATCAAATACTAAATGAAAAACAAACACTTTATGTTGTGGTGTTTCCAGAATGCACTAATAGCCCAGACCTTCCAGAATAAACCTCACCACTGGTCAGGAACAGCAAGCCCCCTCCTAACCCAATAACCTGAACAGGTCTGATAGTAACAATTTAGCAACATAAGAAGCAAAATAAAGGACTGTTAGGGTAACGTCACACTGATTTTTTTGCAGGAAGATTTTTGAGGTGGAATCCTCCAACAGGCCAGAACAACGGAGAGGCAACACTAGTGTGTATATAGGTTGTTTTTGTTGTATAACCCTTTGATTTCATTTGTGCATTACTGGTATGCTTCTGAACTTTTTATGTATTGTTATAGTCTAAACAAATCAGCCACACAAACCTCTCACCCAATGTGTCGGTGCTGAAAAACGTATCTAAGTCCAGGCTGTTTAGCTCACAATGGACTATATACACTTGTAACCAACCCTCTCCTGGCCAGCAAGCAGGGATCTTGGCGAGAAATTAGAAATATACAGCATTTTTCATTAGATTTCAGAGGTTGTCCAGGATAAAAAAATATATATATTAGTCAGAGGAAGGAAAAAAAAACAAAAAAAACCCATACCTGTCCCCCATATGTCGCAGCTCGGTCCGATCCTTCTGATCCACTGTCTTGTTTTGCCGGATTTCCTCACCCCGGCTGTGACGTCCCAGGTTCCTTTTTCTTTAGAGGGCTGATAGGCCTCAGCGATCACAGCTTTTCCAATCCATAGTGTTTTGAACATCTCATAAAGAGGTTCATGTTTTTAAGCTCCTGGGGTATCGCTATCAACTGGCATCTGGGCATTTGCTCCAATTTTTTTGCCAGTCTGGAGAATGTATGAGTGAGCACCAGAGTCAACTCATGATGGAGACATATTTGGTTACTGTGGCAAGGCACTAGATCCTGCAACTATGTATACAGGCGTTCGCCTTTACTACCCACAGATATGGGGAAGGAGTAAAACTAATGGGAGAACCATGAAGAAATATTATTACTATGAGGGAACACTATTTCAAATGAGGTACACTGGGGTAGCAATATTACTAATGGTGCCACTCTGAAGAGCATCTTTACTATTTGGGGGCAACTATGGGGAGTACTGTTAGGCTACACTTGGGGAGCTTATACCATTGTTACTATTGGGCACAATTATTAATGTTGCAATTTGGGGGGAGAATTATTACTTTTGGTGCATTATTGGAGTACTGTTAGTAATGACGACATTCTGAGAGAGACTATTAATTGCACTTTTGGTGATACGGTTACTATGGAAGTTTTATGGAGCTGTGTCCGAAATCTATACTATTGAGGGCATTCTGGTTGAATCACTGTAATGGGGAACTCTGTCTGCTGATGGCACAATTATAATTATTGGGGGTGAGTATGGGTATTTGTACTTTTAATGTCAGGAGCACACAATTGTTTTTCTGGGCACTATACCTACCATTAATTACTGTAGGGGCATTATCTGTGTTGGGACAATCTGCATGGCACTAATATTTCCACAATACAGTATTTTGGAGTATCACTGGATGCAGTTGTTGCCTATTCTGGCTGTAACTGCATGGGGACCATGCTAGATTCTCCCGTTTAGTCCTGAATTTAATTTAAAAAGTAATATCCATCCAAGCAGAAAGGAGCTACACTTTCTGGAACCTAGGACACAGGTTGTTTTCTGCCTTAGCCCTGTAAATACTTTGACCAAAGCAATGTGGCTCCTTGGTGTACATCTGGCACTCAGACATGCCTCTGTTGACCCCCAATATTTTTACTACCTTCATTTTCTTCTATGTCTCTCAACAAACAGTTTACAGGACAGAATGGGCATTATAGAGTCTGTGCCTGCAAGTTTATTGGTGAGTATAAATCACATGTGCACGTGACTGGCAGGGGAAATGCTAGATCTTTTACATAGTTTATAAAATTCTAGCAAACAAAAAACTCCTTGCAACAGATGCCACGGTGTATGGGTGACTACTCTGCATCTTATTATGGAAGCTATGCCGAAGGCAAATATTGATGGTGCCCTTTTTTAGCCATCCATAAATGTCATCTCTTATTATCTCCCATATGAGGAATGAATCCTACACAAATCCACCAACAGGTGCAATAGTTCCAGTAGGTTACCTGTTATAGTCAGCACCTTTTTATATTGGGGTGCCCTTTCAGGTAAAGCACAGCCAGAACTAGCTGTCAAAAGAGGTGACTCTTATGTTTTCCATTACGAGACTTTGCACAGCCGGATGAGTTGTGTACACCTGATGACAGAACAGAAAACTGTGTGACAGTCGCCATCCTTGGGATTCACCGCTGACATGTGACACTGATATGAGAGTTTGGTTGTATAGGTGTGGAATGTGACAATATTGACCTTTCCTGTTGATTAAACATGTCTTGTATGGAACCAAGAAAGCCTGACAATAACTCTGTAGAGAGCTGCAGACTATTAAGATGCTATATAAGTAGAATCATAGATTGTAAGCTCTCGTGAGCAGGGTCCTCAGTCCCATTGTGTGAAGTGACTATTTCTTTGTAATGTATCTTTTTGTCTGTACTTGAACCCTACAAATTGTACAGTGCTGCGGACAGTGGCGTAACTAGGAATGGCGGGGCCCCGTGGCGAACTTTTGACATGGGGCCCCCCCGACACCGAAGATCTCGACCGAGTCCCTCCTACGCATTCCTGCGCGCTCTATTATGTCCCATAGTGGCCCCTGCACACAGTATTATGTCCCTTAGTGGCCCCTGCACACAGTATTATGCCCAATAGTGGCCCCCTGCACACAGTATTATGTCCCTTAGTGGCCCCCTGCACACAGTATTATGTCCCATAGTGGCCCCTGCACACAGTATTATGTCCCATAGTGGCCCCTGCACACAGTATTATGTCCCTTAGTGGCCCCTGCACACAGTATTATGTCCCTTAGTGGCCCCTGCACACAGTATTATGTCCCTTAGTGGCCCCTGCACACAGTATTATACCCAATAGTGGCCCCCTGCACACAGTATTATGTCCCATAGTGGCCCCTGCACACAGTATTATGTCCCATAGTGGCCCCTGCACACAGTATTATGCCCAATAGTGGCCCCCTGCACACAGTATTATGTCCCTTAGTGGCCCCTACAGGACTAAATACTGTCACCGCTGACCGCTATACCAGGACAAATTGTGGATAAAAAAAAATCTGGTCCTGTGCATTACAATTTAGTAACTCCATGTGCCTCATATTAATAGCAGTTAACCCCATCATCTCCCTCACATTAACCCCTGTCTGCCTCACCATAAGGGTTACTGATATGTGAGAGACATGGAGGTAATAATAAAGAATCTTCATTACTATTACCCCCAAATGTCTCACATATCAGTAACTCTTATGGTGAGGCAAACATTGGTTAATGTGAGGGAGATGATGGGGTTAACTGCTATTACTATGAGGCACATGGAGTTACTAAAACACAAGTAATCCCCCCAAATGCCTGATAGTAATAAGTATAGTAACCCCAGTACGTACCTGTGTAGCTTCAGTTTCATTTTCCTGGAGCAGCTTCTTCCTCTTCTCTTCTGTGCTGGACAGCAGGGATAAGCCCCGCCTCCTCCTCTCATTGGTGGGCAGAGGACAGCAGAGAAAGGGAGGGGGGAGAGAGGGGGAGCGTCCTGCAGCGCTGACAGGAGCCAGAGCTGCAGCTCCTGTGTCTCAGCCGTTGCTGCAGCTTCGGGGCCCCCTGTTGGTGGAAAGTATTCCACCAACAGGGGGCCCCGATCATTATACTCGGGGGTCCGAAAAGACCTCCGAGCATAATGATAGCAGCAGTAGCAGCTGTCACCGGGCCCCTGATGTCCCGGGCCCTGTGGCAGCTGCTACCTTCTGCCACATGGGGCCCCAGCCTCTCTCTATATAATTATTTATTTCAGGGGTAACCATAAAGTATAACTGGTGGTCACAGTGCAATGAGTCATGTTTAAAGGGAGCTCCTCACCAGATCCTTACATATAAAACAAGCTTTAGGGATGGATAGTTTAGGGTCACCTGAAGACTGCGATCTTTTCTCCATGTTGATCCATGTCTTTGTTCCTGACGTATCTCTCTGTTTACAGCTATCACAATTGCTCTCATAGCTCCTAAAGGCTATGCTTCCCACTGCCCAGGACCACAATCCATCTCTCCTTCTATGACAAAATCAGTATTGCTGAAATCGCTCCTGCTCTGCTCCCTTTTGTTGCTCTTATTATTGGTGCATGTGCTGTACAACTGATCAGTTCTTTGGACCAACAAGGACATCAGATCTTATTTCTGTCATCAGGTGACACTAGCGCATCTATCTTGGGGGCTGGCATTATATGGCCGGATTTGGTGACAGACTCCTTTTAAGACTGTAACCATTTTAATGCTGCTCCATCCATCTTAATATGACTCCATTACATTTTATGTTGCTGCGATTTTCACTGTGTCCACAGCCAGCATTTCTAGAAAATATAACCACTATACCTACCGTGTTTCCCCGAAAATAAGTCATCCCCCATAAGTAAGGCATAAAGGAGGTTTTGTTGAATTGCCTAATATAAGGCACTCCTTGAAAGTAAGACATTCCCCAAAAAACATTGCAGCCGGTTGAACACTGTACGCTATGTTCTGTGTGCACAGGTATGCCGGCTGCTGCCTCTGCTGTGGTACCGTACGCTGTATCCACTGTTCCTGCCGCTGTAGGATGAGCTGGGGGATGCCCGCTGTGCATACACTAAGCATCGTATGCGGGGGGTGTCCACTCTCCCAGCTCATCCCACAGCAGCAGGAACAGTGGATACAATGTACAGTATCACAGCAGCAGCCGGCTTTCCTGTGCACATGGAGCACCGCACACAGCGTTCAGCTGGCTTCAATGCCCACGAAGTGAGGCTCTCCGGCACAACTGCTGGAACCCTCAATAAGCCCCGCCCACCACTTCCGCCGCCGCGACCAACAGCAGCATCAGTGCTGCTATGAAGATGGGGAAGATAAGTAGCATACCTTCCCCCCCCTCCCCTAACCTACTACACTACCTACAACTCTGCTAAGGGGACGTTGTCCCCCGCTCCAGCCACTCCTTTTTCTTCATACAGAAGAAACATACAGCAAGCACATAAGACATCCCCCGAAAATAAGACACGTCATATGTTTAGGACCAGAATTTAATATAAGACACTGTCTTATTTTCAGGAAAACACGGTATGATGCATAAAAAAAAATGTTAGCACTTTAATTTCCATTATTGAAGTGGTAAATATTTTAATTAATTTAATTAAATAAATAATTCATTGTAATTTAGTCTCAAATCAGGTGGGTAGATTGCAATGTGCATACTATTTTACTGTGCTGATTTATGTTACTGCAGGACTAGGGGCTCATGATCCAGAATAGAGGCCCAATAGCGGTATACTCCTTGCCTTGTACAACAGACACCACCAGGTGACCAGTAGGTGGCAGTAAGAGATGACTGCCCACCATCAATTTCGTAATTTATTGATCTTATCCATGAACGCCATTACTTTATCGTAATCCACGCCATTTTTCCAATTGCTGTGATGTTTAAAGTAGGAGCCGATGATTAAAGCGTTGGCACTGGTGTATTTTTCCACATTGTCCAGCGTTACCCCTGATCCAATGAGAACGGGAATCTGGACAGAGCGTTGAACCACTAGGACGGAGAGATTAATAACATATACATGAACACAACTGCCAAATACATGATACAAACAGATCCCACAGCAGAGGATATCCTGATATATGTAACTGGGTCACTTACTGTATAATAAAAAAAAGTTTAATTCCTCCACATTTTCAGGTTCTCTACAGGCAACATGTTATACTACAGGAGAAGCTGGGCAGGCTCATATATAGTTTTGGGGGGAAAAGATTCAGTATAACCTGTTATGGTACATTCACATTTGTTTTGTTTTGTCCATTCTTCTGGTCTGTCGCAGGATCAAAAGAACAGAAAAACGGTCTGTCTAATGATGTACAACAACGGAGCCTAAAGGACCCCATTGCAGTCCACTGGTTGTCTGTTTTTTTGTCATTTCTTGTCATAGCCGGACAAAAAAAGTTGCACTTGTAGAACTTTTTGATCCAGGATTTCTGAAAGACTCTGCGCCAGACAGATGGCCTTTCTATGTTTAGAAACAGTCATCAATCTGCTCAACAACTTCTTCTCTATAACATGCTGCCTGCAGATTACACGGCAATTTGTCATGTGACAGGTTCCCATGAATACACATAGATTTCCATAGCTCTCATTGCGGATATTTGTAGTATACCTTTCAGTTCTGTTGGATCTGCTTCTTGTCCTGTAGCGACACCAGTCAATATAACACCATCGGCTAAGAAGAATTCTGCGGCCTTTGCAGTCTCTGATATTGAAACATCTGCCGTCACTGCATGGGAGCTAAGAAAACAGACATTTTCTTAAAGGAAGTCAACTACCAGATTTGTCTAATTATCCTCACTATTTTCAAGGTTTCTTCTTGCAGTCAGTGAATGGAAACATTCTTATTTACATCCAGAGGCTGAAAACCTGTCATGACCTAAGACTTGTATAACAATTACGTCCAAACACACAAAAGCTTCACAAATCTAACTCCTGTCCTCACAGCTGTTATAATATACGGTATCAGTGCAGTCTGTTTACCTCGCAATGTCTGGAAGTAGTATTAAGTAGACTATATTTCCCATTATGCGCCTGGCTTTGTAGAGTCATAGGGGAAGAAGTCTCACTACACTCGCTCTACTGATATCAGGTCATATCCAAAGGTAGCCCGTGACTACCTACCCACCTACAGGCTCTCAATCCTCTTGCTGAGGCCACATATTAAGGTGAACTTTTTGAGATCTGTTCACATTGTGTAGTGCTGCATGGTGTCTGATATTCCTTTGGTGCTGTGCCTCTGGGATGGTATGGCCCAAAGAAAAAACAAAACATGATCAATGATACTAATAAATCGTCATATATAAAAAATATAGAAATGTTTTTTCATAGAATTCTATGAATAAACAGTTCTATATTTTTATATATCATGACTAGCCTCTGCCCACGACATCGTCTGCGTGTTGTTGGCGTCGATGATCCGCCTATATTCAGCAAATTGCTGCCATCGATGGTTCACCTGCTCCAGCATTTCGGCAGCTCTCAAGCTGTCCTGCTGCTGGACTTGTTCCTCGTGCTGTGCCTGTGAATGTTCCAGCATCTCAGCAGCTCGCTGGGACATTATATAATGAGCGTGTTGTTGGTGTTGATGATCCGCCTGCTCCGGTGTTTCAGCAGCTGTCAAGCTATCCTGCCACTGAACTCGTTCCTCGCACCGTTCCTGTGATTGTTCCGGCATCTCAGCAGCTCGCTGGGACGCCATATAACGAGAGTGTTGTTGGTGTTGATGATCACCCTGAGCTCTGCTTGAGGAGAAGTTTGTGGACTTATGGCTACCTTCATAGCTCTCGGGGTTTTTTTTAATTTTTTTTTTTTAATGTATATTAAGAGCCCCATATAGGGATCACAATGTACTTTTTTTTCCCTATCAGTAGGTCTTTGCAGAATTGGAGAACATACAAATTCCTTGCAGACGCTGTTCCTGGCGGGTTTCGAACCCAGGACTCCAGCGCTACAAGGCTGCAGTGCTAACCACTGAGCCACCATGTTGCCCCTTATGGCTCTCGTTTTTGAGAATTTTGCGACAAACTAGATTTTGTTTTTCCTGACATGTTTAAAATTGGCAAACTACCAATTTGAATTAAAGGGGTTTTCCCATGTGGCCGTCTCAGCACTGGAGCAGATCAGATAATATGCAGATGCTTGTACATAATGGACTCAGTGTTATCTGTGTGTTTACATAGAGAAATAACAGACCAGGCTTTATCAGCAAAGTGCAATTAGCTGAGATAATGCTGCTGGCAAGAGCAGTTTAATATAGTATATGAAAATAAATTCATAACAGTCGTGAAGCCATGTCACTTACCAGGATAAAAAGTACCATATGTGTTAACCAAGGTTACAAATTATCTATGTGCCAAATTACGTTTCTGCGTGATCGAGAAACAAACACACAAACATTCAAACGTTCACATTTATAATATTAGTAAGATTTATTGGTATCATTGATCACATTTTCTTTTTCTTAGTGCTATAAAATATATGTGATGTGATCATATATATTCAGAGGAGTTTTTGTTTTGTGGTATGGCCCAAAGCCTGGGGGCTTAATCTGACAGCAGGGATGCTACTGAGTCCTTCCCTCTGTGGGCTCTGTATTGCGGTGGTGGTGGTTGCTGTGCATTGCCTTACCCAGTAGAGTAGGGACCCAGAGGTCGCCATAAAGTGACTAGTGGGCTTATACACCTCGAACAATATGTATATTAAGAACCTCAGTTTCTTATTTTGTATATTTTGTTGAGAAACCTAAGTATGTCTGTTTTTCTTCTCCAAAATATTGCAAGACAGAGCTCCTCTCTTCCCAGGCTGTATCTCCTGTCAGTGCATGCAAGCTGCAAATCACAGTCAGACACTAGGAGAGTGAAGAATGAGCGCCGATCTCCAAGTGAACAGGCTATGGTCTGACAGGCCTGCCTGCTGCAGGACCTTAGGCGCCGCAGGGTGAAGCTTACGTGCAGTGAAACTTCTAGTTGCCCAAATGCCATAAAAAGTCTCACGCATATTAATACTATAATTTTTCAATGCAGAATCATGCTTTTACAGGTGTTATTGCGGCCTCTGGTCCACTGCTAAGGAAAATAGTTGAAACCTGTTTTTCAATAAAAGTTGAAAATCCCCTAAAACTATAGACATTAAGAAACTAAATTCAAAATTACATTTTATGGAGAACCACAGCAGTGTGAAGCTGCAGCTCTTTAGAAATACACTGGGGATTCTGCACACAGCACACATAGATGGTAGAAATTGTATTTACTTAAAAATTGTAAGGATGACACTGCTCATACTGACCTGTGCTTCTTTTTAATGTCAGCAAAGATTTGGATGTGTTCAGCGCCTATAGTTTTGCGATACCTCAGCAAACTTCCAGCACAGGCGTTCACCAGTCCTTCATCAGCAACGTGAGAAAACACAAAGCTCTCAGCACGTATGAAGTCCAGTCCTGCACAACAATAAAGACCAGGTGTTATGCTAGGTTATCCTAACGCTTTTTATGGGGCTTTTGCTAGATATCACTGCCACCAACCTGGTTGCTATTATAATTTACATAACTTTTATTATATGAAAGGGATTATTCAAGATAAAGGTTTCTATGGCCTATCCTACACTAACTGTACAGTATCCTGAATTGGATAGTGTACAGTTAGTAATATAACCTTTAGTTAGCCAATGGCATTGTGAGATAGGATAACATGGATGGAAAATAATGAAATTGAAATAATTAATGTCAGCAAGATCCGAATGATTAATTGAGCTGACTTTCAGTTATTTTGCAATCAATTGCCCAGTTTTATTTTGGAAGGCTACAATAATAATAATAATTAGAGATGAGCGAGTAGTATTCGATCGAGTAGGTATTCGATAGAACACTACAGTATTCAAAACATCTATCTATTCGCAGGAAATATTCGATTCAGAGCCAGCATTGATTGGCCGAATGCTATACAGTGTATAGCATTCGGCAAATCAAAGCTGGTTCTGCAGCAGGCTCGTCCTTGCTAGTCGGGAGAGCTGGCAGCTTGCTGTTACGAACGAGCTTACTTTTTCTCATAGGAATGACTCGACCAGCGTTGATTGGCCAGTGTACAGCATTCAGCCAATCAACGCTGGTTCTGCCCGAGGCTTGTCTGTGAGGAGGCGGAATCTAAGATCGGACCACAGCAGTCTCCATTGTAGTCCGATTTTAGACTCTGCCTCCTCACAGACGAGCCTCCGGCAGAACCAGCGTTGATTGGCCGAATGCTGTACACTGGCCAATTAATGCTTTGTCAATTCATATCTATAAGAAAAAGTAAGCTCCCTCATAACAGCAAGCTGCCAGCTCTCCTGACTAGCAAGGACGAGCCTGTGGCAAATCAACGCTGGTTCTGCAGCAGGCTCGTCCTTGCTAGTCGGGAGAGCTGGCAGCTTGCAGTTACGAGGGAGCTTACTTTTTATCAGCACAACTGCAAGCGCTGTGCAGTTAAAGCCCATGGACCCCATAAACTATAACGGGGTCCGTGCACTGTAACTGTACAGCGCTCCTCCTAAACACTCTCCTCCTGCTATTCGTGGACTTGATGACTCTCCTTTAGTCGAATAGTGTTTTCCCCTGAAACGAGCATTTTTTCCCATAGACTATAATGGGATTCGATATTGGATCGAGTAGTCGAATATTGAGGCTCTACTCGAAACGAATATCGAATCTTGAATATTTCACTGTTCGCTCATCTCTAATAAAAATAATAAATTTTATTTATATAGCGCCAACATATTCCACAGCACTGTACAATTAGTAGGGTTCAAATACAGACAGAAAGATACAATACAATAATATGGCTGTTTCATCAGGCCTAGTGCAAGATGGACTTTTGGCCTCCAGTTGTGAGCAAAGCTGTTCCTATTCAGTGTCAAAAAGCTGTGATCTTGAAAAAGGTTAGAAAATGCAGGAATTTTCATTGTGGCTTCATTCACATAAGAGTAGATCACCCTTTTAAAAGCATTTCCACCCAGAACTTAAAACTGGCACCATATTAGGTTAGAAGCGATCCGCCACGAACCCTTTTAAGAGCACTCCTAGATTTTTTTAATTGAGCAAATTTGCTGTTGTGAGAAAGCTGTGTAACAAGGCCTGGGGATGCTGCTGTCAATGCTATGATGGTTATACCATGTTCCATGACACCAGCTTCCCTTGGACCACAAATTCATACATTCCAAGCAAATAGTGAAACATCCCTGGCTCTTACACCTGGACATCCCTTGGCCATTCATGGATCAGACGAGAAATTAGACTTAAAGTCACTGGAATGAGATCTGTATGTTATTCACTGATGTTTACCTGCGGCAAGAGCTACAGCCAGAGCTTCATGATTCGCACATGCGAGAACCTGAACCCCTAGAGGGAGACGTGGGCATGTCTGTCGGACAGCGGCACACACAGTGGCCATGGATGCTGTAATCTCTGGTCCAACACGAAGGTCATAAGGGATGTCATTCATGTTCTCCACTATGAGGCCATCCTGACATGAGAAAATCACAGGCTTCAGCAGTAAACCAAACAATCCAAAGTGCAGGTCACTCACTGTCCAATGTCACTGTCACAAGTGCAGCATGGAGGATCAGCAAACAGATAAAGTCCAGGCAGAGTACAATGCTAGGAGACCAGCAGAGGTGTCAGGTCTACTGTTCATGGGCACGTACATTTTCAATGGAAGTTGTGCTATTTTCTGTTGTGTCTAAACCCTGTGTTTTGGTTAAAGACCTCAAAATCGGCTGTATAGGCATAGTGTTACGATCATATAATTCTGTCTGCCGGCAGTTACCACTAATGGGAGCTTACTGTATACTGCTAATATATTGAAGTCAATAATAACATGGTATGCAGTAATCTCTCTCTCTAGTGGAGGCTACAGGCTGACAGAATGTTAGCATTTAGTTCGGGGGATATGGGGGATTTGGAGCTCTGTCTACAGTACACACAAATTAGAAATTAATAAGCAAAGAACCTTGGACATAGACTGAAAACCATGTCTAAACCCCCGGCAGTAATTGACATGCTACCGATTTTTTTTGCAGTATATACTGTACTATCCTTACTGTACACAGATTAACCACTGGCAATTCCACTGTGGCGAACCCACTAGTTGTGAGTGCTTAAAGAGGTTGCGGCTGGGAAGGTGTAAAACAGAGGTTTCCAAACTGTTTTTTCTCGTAGACCACTTTCAAAATGTTACTGGTTTCAGTGGACCCCCTGCTGCTACATTTCTACCATATTCCCAAAACTGGTAAAAAAAATGTGAAGATTAGGTCTAACGATGGTCCCATCGAGTCTCCTGTGGACCCCTGGGGTTCACCTGGACCACTTTGGGAATCATTAGTGTAAAAATATAAAAAGAAAAGCATAGTCCCTGCCCCCAGCACTCCCTTGGCCACTGCTGGTGCCCTTTCCATCTCATGCTGAGAATAGAAGCTTTCTTATTTACATCCAAGGGCAGCAAACCAACAGTCTGGCTCCAGAGTGATACAATATATCAATGCAGGTAAATTTAAAACAGAAAGTTTCTCTTTGGATTGCTCAGAGACAGATCAAGCAGACTTTACAGCCTCTGAATGTAAACCATTAACATTTCTATCCATTCACAATAAACTGAGATCTTGAATTGGCAAAATGTATTCAATAGAACAATGAATGGGCATATATATATATATATATATATATATATATATATATATATATATTTATTGAAAGGGAAGGAGATGAACTGGAGGAGTGGTGGTCTTGTTACTAAGGAAGGTGAGAGTATGGACAATTTTTTTTCCCTTGCATCCCAATAGTACATCTGATGACAAAGCTACATGTAAACCTGTCTTCTGTGTGCAAACACCATGCATGAATAATAATCGACACATAAATCCTTACAATCCCAGCATTCCTGTAGATCTCAGCCTCTTTACAAGCCTCCTCCAGAATCTGTGCCACTGGTAACATACAGCATGGTGTGCCTATTCATTCCAGAGAAAAAGAAGGGTTATGGGAAAGCAACATTTACATAACACAATTAGTAGATAGCTTGAGAGCTACCTGGTAAAGCTTTCAGATGCACCATCCCAATGACAATGGTCTTTAGTCTTCCAAAGAGTTGCAAAAACTTCATTACCTAAAGCAAAGAGTATGTGACTGCAGGCAAGAAAAGGCAAACAGCAACATATGTACAAAGGGGAATGGAAATGCATTGTGATTCAACTTTTTACATAGAACAGGTTCCAAAATGTACAGGAAAAACTACTTGCCTCAAAATCTCCCTGAAAAAACTCCTCCCATTCATTTCAATGAGAGTCACTAGCAGTTTTTTTCTGCTGGCATTTATTTTCAGCTATTGAAAAAAAAAAAAGCAACATGACCTATCTTCAGGCAGATTATGCCTGGAAAAACCCATTGAAGTCAAAGGGAGGTGGAAAAAAGCAATGCCTTTTTTGGCATGGTTCTTTAACCCCTTCCTGCTGATGGCATTTTTTGATTTTCGTTTTTTGTTTTTGACTCCCCTCCTTCTAAACCCCATAACTTATTTATTTCTCTGCTTCCAGGGCCATATGAGGTCTTAATCTTTGCAGGACAAATTTTTCTTCATGATGCCACCATTAATTATTCTGTATAATGTACTGGGAAGCTGGAGAAAAATTCAGAATGGGGTGAATTTGAAGAAAAAATACATTTCTGCATTTTCTTACGGGCTTCGGATTTATGGCGTTCACTGTGCAGCCAAAATTACATGTCCCCTATATTCTGTGTTTCGGTACGATTCCAGGGATACAAAATTTATATGGTTTTATTTACATTTTAATCCCTTACAGAAAATCCAAAACTGTGTTAAAAAAAATTTTTTCTAAAAGTCGCCATATTCTGACAGCCGTAACTTTTTTATACGTCCGTTTACGGGGATGCATAGGGCGTCTTTTTTTGCGGGGCCAAGTGTACTTTTTAGTTCTACCATTTTCGGTAAATGCTATTGCTTTGATCACTTTTTATTCAAATTTTTATCAGAATTAAAACAGTGAAAAAACGGCAGTTTGGCACTTTTGACTATTTTTCCCGCTACGGCATTTACCGTACAGGAAAAATATTTTTATAAATTTGTAGAGCGGGCGATTTCGGACACAGGGATACCTAACATGTATGTGTTTCACAGTATTTAACTACTTTTATATGTGTTCTAGGGAAAGGGGGGTGATTTGAATTTTTAATACTTTTTAAATTTATATATATATATATATATATATATATATATATATACAGCAGAAAATCATCATTTCTTTTGCAGGCTGCATAGACCAGCCTGCAAAAGGAAACCACTGCAGACTGGGCGGGAGCCTGGCTGTCATGGAAACGTGACGTCGGCCCTGGAGCTTGCTCCAGGAGCCGGCGATCACCGGCAAAATGGCGGCGACCATGCGCCACTGTGAAAATGGCGCCTCTGGCGCCTTTCCCTGCAGCGTCGGAGGGGTTAACGCCTCTGATTGGAGGCATTACCGCTGGCTGTCTACTGTGTAAAACACCTGACATGTATGGCGGATGTCGGAAAAGGGTTAAAGGAAAGTTCCCATGTCCATACTGTGCGCTGGAGCAAAAAAAAAACTGCGTTGAAAAACCGCATCATGCCAAAAGTACGTCAAAATACAGTCTCCTAATTCCTGAAGCAGATTTTTTCTGCCTGCAAAAAACTCACTGTGCACCACCCCCCTAAGAAGGTATATATGTGTGCAAGATTGGGCCCCTAAACATCGCTATTGGCTGCATTTCATTCATGTATGCAACTGAATCAAAGAAAGGGGAAGGGGGCATGCGTACTTCCTAAAATTCCTGGATTAGAATGCTCTGTGGCAAGCAGCACTTTTCTCTCCACATGTTTGGTGTGGACATGAGCAGAAACCACACGGATCCCATTATAGTCTATGAAGTCTGTGTGGCTTCTTAGCTAACTGCTTTTTAATGTGTATAGAAATTCACAGAAAAATGGCGTGTGAAAAAGCTAAAATATAAAACTTAACTTTAATAAATAAGTCCTATAAAAACGTAGTGGACGTCTACTAAATATTTTAGAGAACATAGCTAATGTGGGGCCCACAGCATGGACCATTGACTATTTAGAAGGGGAGGTTTTCCCGTTTACATCAACACCTGATGAACCCTTATGTATTGTTAACAGGGTGAAACGCGTAGAGATTTTTGTCTTGATTGACCGCGGTGTTATTTGTGCGCAGCCAACATATTTCTCAAGAAGGAGTCCATATATGTTTGTTGTCCTATGAGGGAGTTTTTGTATTAGCTGCGCATTATATCAAGGGACATAAGGAGTTGCTGGAGTTCCACAATCCATCCTAGTGAGGAGCGTTCAGGGTGGATTCCTATGTTCCCTAGGCCACGTTTCATATTTGTTGTGCATTGCATTTAGGGGCATAGGAATATATAGGAGCCCCACAATTAATTTTAATTAGTAGCATTTAGAATGAATTCCATTGTTCCCTAAGCTACACCTTATATTTTAATGAGTAGTATTGGGTCAGAGGTCACTGTGTGTATTTATATAGGGTTTTTTTGTTTAGCGACACTGTGTATAAGTCCCTGCGGTTTACTGTGAGATCAGGGACAGGGGTAACAGCTCTTAGGGTCTATAAGTGTAACATCCAATACAAGTGTGACCCCCCCCCACAAGCCAATATACAGCAGTCAATGAAATCTATGCACCTATAGTGTGTACATTTATACTTGTGATTTGTTTCTTGCACTCTCTGCCATGATGTATTATAGAACAAACTTTGTGGGAATAGTTATAACAAAGCCAGAACAGGCGCCTTCTGTATGCCTATGACGTACAAGGGAGGAGAAGCACTTGTAGCGCGAGGAAGTTACAATGTAGCAAGTTCTCGGACGCGGTGACGTCATGCACGCTTCCTGCAGTCAGCGGGCGCTGTTTTAGGCGAACATACTTTGATACATACATAACATGATCGTGCTAGCACCTCACCCCAGTATGCTAGGATCCCCGACACTTCTATGTTTACATTCAGCTCCAGCACCCCACGTGTTTCGTCCACTTCCAGGTCTCTGTCCCCGCCCACTGGCTACACGTAAGCCACGCCTTAGGCGCCAGTCCCTCCCTCCGATCCCCGGGTACCGGCTGGCAGTGTTTATAACTGGAGCAGTGTGGAGTGGTCGGGGATCGGGTGTGACTGCAGTGAGAGGGTTAGAAGACCCCCTAATAGTCACCCCCAGGACCGCGGCCTGACCCTTCAGGGTTCATTGCAGACTTGGATTACTGAACTCCCCCCAAAATCCGGCGTCTCCTGAGGATCCTGCTGTTTTACCGCACATTGGAGGCTGATTCTGGATTCTCTTCTTATTCCCCCCATGTAACCTCTGATGGGTTTTCTTTAACAGCCCCCCTCCCCTCCCTGCAGCATTAGGTGACCTGGCCTATTGAAGACATGCAGTTCTCTCAGCCCTACGTGTTATCTGCTGTGCCTGCCCTATAGTGTCCCCCACTTCTGCCTTGTCCTATACACTCCCTATGTTCTAGCCCCACACTCATATTGGGGTATCCCAGGCTTGTACTGATCTTGCACCCATCTGCTCTGTACCCCGACAACTCTGGTAAGTTCTTGCCTCGCCCTCCATGCTTGTTTCTAGAAGATTACAGTCTGCTTTAGTATGAAGTCACATTGGGTTGCCAAGTGGATTTATGGAGGGGTCCTGTGAAGAACCATACACAAGAAGGGGGATCTCTTTCCACGTATCTTGGGGGGGAGGGGATCTCGTTTTTACCCTTAGGCCTGTAGGGGAATCCCCATGTTGGAGGCCTCATCGGGCCTTCAGGGGTTAATGGCTGGTACTGATCATGGGGGTAGGTGTGAGGGCAGTAGCTAGGGGTAGTTAGGAGGGGGCAGTCGTGGGTCTTTTAGACTGGAGGTGTTAAACACGCCCTCTTTCCCCTCTCCCTATATAAACGTTGCAGTCGGTTCCTTGGCTGTGCTCACTTTGTGGGGGGCTGTGGTAGAGGGCACATATATGGTATGATCGGTCTGTGGTAAAGGATTGCTCCTAAGATCCCACTCCTCAGCCAGGGGAGCTCTGCACCTTCCCCTCCTCCCTCTTCCAGGCGCCAAAGCTTCAGTGGGGGCTGGGAGACCCTTCATTGGAATATCTACTTCCCAAATGTGATCTGCTCACTCTATTTTATCAGGTTCAGCTAGAAATCCTCCTAATTCCATCTCTGGATCCCTGAGATGCCCAATATGAGGTAAGTACTGCACACCATGCTTCTGCCTAGTGCCATGCATAGCCCCAGCCTTCCAGCCCTTCCCTCTGCTCTGCCATCTGTTCCTGCAATGATCATATTTATTTTTCATAATTTCAGCAATTACACAAAAGACAACCATACAAAGGATGAGGGGACAGCAGAACACTCCAGGAAGAGAAAGGCAGATGTGGCCATTGTAAGTGCATACAAAGAGCCATGTGTGGTGTATGGGGGACTGCTGGCTGCTCACTCCTCATTCATTGCTTCTGTCCCTCCACAGTTTCTGCAAGACCCAGATGAAAACTTGGAACTGGAGCTGATAGAAATGATCAGGAAGAAACAATATGCGCATCGGGTAAGTCTGATACTTTGTAGCTGGTTTCAGGCCTTTGTGATAAGTGGGTTTGTTTGTTGTCACAGTGGACTTGTTTATGCTGTAGAAGTATTGTATGTACATGAGAGCCTTCTGCCAATCTGCCCCCCCCCATACTAATCTGTTGATTAGATATAGGAAGTTTAAAGTAATGCAATCCTATTACTAAAATCCTAAACTACAGCTTCTCCCTAGTATTGTAGAGGGATCATGTCAGCGACTTGGGACACTAAGCCACCTACATCTTATGGACTGTGGCGTTAGTGTCCCAAATATCCCTGTTGTAAAGTCTTATGAAAAATGAGTATCATAGGGCTCCTCCTTGGCACTCCTGAGTACACCTACTTCATTGCACATGTGACTATGGTCTGGTGCATGTGTGCTATTCCCAGCTTTAACAAATTGGAGGTGCTGGGACTGCAGAAACTAGGTAAGTATGTAATGGGAATCTGTCCTATGTCCTGTATGAAGGGAACACAGGTTAAGTGTATGCACTGCTGCTTCATTACACAATGCAAGGTACAACATCCTATTGTCACCAGTCTTGTAGAGAATAATAGTTGCGCGCGCACACATACATTATCGATCTTCTGCCATGTAGAGTCTGTGGTTTCATGATACAAATCCATCCAGGGGCTTTATGCATCTGATCAGGCTCTGTACATCATTGTAACAATGTACAGTGAAATATCTTTGAGATAACCACCCAGAACTACACTGAAAAATGGTCATCTCAACTATTTGTTGTCATCTAAAATGGTGAATCTCCAAAATGGTGGGTTTCCCCCGCCCCTTCCTCCATAGATGTAAATTAAAGAGTAACTAAACCTTTGGGCAACTTTTGATTTTCTGGCGGGGTTTGTCATTTAATTTTGTAATATTGTCTTTGTGAAATCCATGAGGATCACTTCAAGCTGTTATAGCTCTGACATTACAAAATGGAAAACCTTGCTTTTGGTGTCATGTGAAAGTGGAGATTCTCTTGCAGAGCGGTCTATATTTCCATAGATATCACTGGTTGAAAACCTTCAGGATTAGGATATTTATATGCAGCTGTATTATGATATAGATATTGTGACTGTTTTTAACCAGTGATGTCTTTGGAAATATAGATAGTACTGAAGTCTTGGGGCTAGTTCACATGGGCAAAGAGGGGGCGATTTATGGCGCTGAATCAACATCATAATCCGCCCCCTCACAATGGAGGTCTATGTAGACCGCCAGGCTGCTTTTTTCCGTTGCCGCTCACGGGGAAAAAAAGAATCGACATGCCCTTTCTTGAGGTGGACTCTGCAGCTGATTCAGCCCCGGTGCTGCCTCGTGGCAGCACCCTCCAGAGTAGGCCCATTCATTTGAGCCTACTCCAAAGGGGGAAGCCGTGACAGTTGTGGCAGGCGCATTTTGGCCCTGTGAATGGGGCCTTGGTGTGATATGAAAAAAAAGAGAATCTCCTGATCTACCTACAATAGTAGGTTTTTACCTCTTATAATGCAATGATACTCAGTGAGAGGATTTCATAGAAAGGAGACAAAATGTTAATAAAGTATATTACAAAATGTATTAATGCCACATACTGCCAGAAAATAGTTGTCTGAAGGCTTAGGTCCTGTGAGGAACTGAGACTGAGCCACAGCTCCTACAATGCCAAGATCTATCCATTATAAAGTGATATATTAGAAGCAAGAGTTGCATAATGTTTTTCCACATGAAGAATTCTACATGGCTTTATCTGTAGACCTGGCCTGTGTCAGTTCTGCTATGTGGAGACCCCCCCCCCCTCCCCTCCTTTCCTTGTGTTGCCTTATACAGTGTGACTACTACAGTCTAGAGGCACCACACATGCAGCTCAGGACATATGGGAGGTAAAGTCTAGTGACTGGGTGCAGAACATTGAGATTAGAGTTCAGCAAGGCGCAGCTCATTGGTCTCATTCTAGGAACATTTCCAGGTATCTGCCTTGTGTAGGAGGATTGTGCTGCATTAGTCATCACTGAACACTGTAACACTACAGCAATGTTAAACCTGATCTTTTAGATGTCACTTGCTGACAAAAGGCTAATAAAGCAGAGGCCTAAGTATCAAAAAGTCTTAATTTTATTTCTTGTTTTAGGGTAACTGGAGAAACTGTAATTCATGGAAAAGTCCCTATAAGTTAATTCCTACACCCGAGAAAGAGGCAGGAACTCTGGACGTTGCCCCTTATCAGTACTGCGGCCTGAAATTCCGATCTTCTGTAGTTTCACCTCTTCCTCAGCTCAGGTATGTTGCTATATAACTAAATTTGCACTAGAAACTTACGATACAGGTGTCCTAAAGATTTGGCTGGGCTAGCCAGGATGTGTGGCAGAAAATGCTCTGGAAAGACACAACCTCTTTATTTGGATGTGGTAGGATAATGTCCTATCATTATGCTGAGATAGCTTGTACACTTTGGTGTGCAGGCCAATGCCCTTTCTCGCAGTTATCAGCCATTTACTGATGCACCATGGCCGGGACTTCATAAGGGCTGTTCTTGCTTCCTATAATTGTAACTCTTAGCAGCTAGTTGCTTTTCTTCTACTGCTGTGATACTACCGGTATTAGAAGGTCCACACTTTAGGTGAAGGGGTTTTATTTTAATACTTCAACTTTTGAGAAATAAAAAGTTAATTGTGAGCTCTTAATTTTTTGGTTTGGTCTTGGTCACCGTAGTAACGTTCTGGGCTTTGCCTCAAAACTCGTAAAATTAAGTATGAAAGGTTGGCAGAGATGGAAGTGGCTTTTAGAGCCCAGACTTTAATGTCACCACACTTGCCTAGAGATCCCTGTGAGCGTCATTCTGCTGTTCAATTCCCTGATCTACTTCTTTTTTTTTTTTTTTCTTCTAGCTGGGCTGACAGTGATTATGTGTGGCGGAACATGCTGTGCAAAGAATCCACCTATCCCAGGGACAGAAATCTCTTACAAAGGCATCCAGAGCTCGGGGAGCGTATGAGGTCTATCCTACTCGACTGGCTCACAGAGGTTGGTGTGTGTTAAGGTTGGGGGGGGGGGGGGTAATTCTTGGTGGTCCAACCCTTTCATAAATGGCCAAAAGCCATTGCCAAACAAACACTGAAACTCCTCTAAGGCCCGGTTCACATCTGCATTCGGTAGACTATAATGGGGTCCATGTGTTTTCTAGGCAGTGTCTGCATGAGTCATGTGGGCAGGAAAGTAGATCATGAAGTACTTTTCTGTCCGCATGTTCCGTACAGAAAACACACGGACCCCATTATAGTCTATGGGGTTGTGTGCTTTCATAAGCTCAAATTGAATTTCTAAGTAAATATGTAATAAGCTTTGCATTGAACTTATTATACAATGTTTATTTTTGTAACATAAATAATTTAATTTTTGAGGTCTGACTTGGGGAGGTGACTAAAAATATGAAATACTTATACTCTCCTCCCATGGGCTCCCGACATCCTCTTCAGGGTTCTGTCAGCCTGTGGCTAATTTCATGCGCCCTAGACGTCACTGTTGAGGCTTGTGATTAGGCACCATCAGTCACGTGGGGCACCCTGGTGACTGCTGAGGCAAAATCACAGGGTTCAACCATGACGTCTGGGTTGCGTCACCTCAGTTGCAGAATGAAGAGGATGCCAAAGAGAGGTGGACAGAGGGCGGTTGGCCAGGAGAGGTAATGTGAGTAAAAGTGTATTTTTAATTACTTCCCCTGGGCCTTTACTAATTATACTCTGGAGTATTTTTAAATGGCCTGAAAAGAGGGATGAACCTCACAAATATCTGTTGAATTTTGTGGGGGTCATTTGAAGCAGTTCTTGGAAGCATATACTGTGTGGGGCTCCTTCACTATTCACATCACATATTATTATTGAATATATAATTTTATTTTCATAGCAGCTGTGCATTATTACAGACTGTATTAACATTACATGGTGATTATAATACAGATCCTGTGCAATATAAATGGTAAAGGAGTCAAACAGTCGCAAAAGCACCACAGTAACTTCAAACAGTTGATCAGCAAGGGCCTTAGGTGTTGGACTCCCTCTGATCTTACATCTTAGACTGTTAGGACCCTGCAGATCAGCTGTTCCCCAAGAATGTAGCTCCCAGTATTGTTTACATGCCAGTCGCTGCACTGCTTGCTCACCATATTCTTGATCATTGCAGTTGTGGGTACTAAAGCTGTATTTCTTTCAAGATACCGCTGCAGGGGAGGGCACCCTGAACAAAAGTTTGCACTGGGGCCCACTGCTAGTTGATTGACCTGATGCATGATATTGCTAGAGGAAGTCAATAATGCCAGGGTCACATCTGTGATCGGGTTTCCATTTCGTGAGTCTGCTTGGGGACCCCTGAATGGAAACCTTACGGAAGCAGTGGACCCTATAGACCATAATGAAGTTTGTGTAGTTTCAGCACAAAAAAATGCTTTTCTCTCTGCATATTTCATGCAGATAGGGGAACAGAATGGTCTGAATGCAGATGTGAACCAGGCCTCAGATGGACAGCATTTACAGCTGTAATGTGGTCTACATAAACTGTGTGCACTATGGCTCTTAATAAACCCATACATATGTTTCCTATTTCTCAGGTTTCTGAAGTTTATAAGCTGCATAGAGAGACTTTGTATCTAGCACAAGATTTCTTTGACCGGTTTATGGCAACACAAGAGAATATAGTGAAGAACCAATTACAGCTCATTGGCATCACCACCTTATTCATTGCTGCCAAGCTGGAGGTAGGTATCCTTGTTTTGATCCTTTAGCTGTCACATACATTGTAGCATTGGCATTCATTGTAAAAGCAGGATATATGGTAGTTCATGTTGTCTGACCAACTGTAGACTATGGTTTATTCTAGAATCTTGGAGAATTAGGGTCCATTTACACGGAGGAAAATGGTGAGGAATTTGGTGTGGAATTTCAGCACTTTAAAAAAAGCCTCCCATTGTTCCGTTGTTTGTTTTTTGTTGTGTTTTTTTCTGCTGAAATTCCTCACCATTTTCCTCCATGTGAATGAACCCTTAGTCTTCCACATTTGGCCACTTCTGTGGTGTTGTCCTCCCCTCCTACTTTCTAAATAACATAATTAATCAAAAATATATAGTTGCCCATATCACTGGGACAGTCATGTGACCACCCCAGGGACACATTTTGATTATTCGATGACTATCCGTTTTCCCATTTCGGTAACTGATTGACACTACTACTTCCCTCAAAATGAGTGTTGGATTAATTCTAGAAAACTTTTCAGCTCATCTTGTCTGCTTTTTCATGTCTCCTAAAAACTTGTGTTGTAGGAAATCTATCCTCCCAAGCTCCATCAGTTTGCCTACATTACAGATGGTGCTTGCACTGAAGATGAGATTGTGAATATGGAACTAATAATCATGAAGGTAATAATGATGCTGGGGTAACAGGTCTCTACTTTTTAATACCATCTGTAAAACTTTTATATCTGACTGCCTTTTAAAAAAAAAAAACAAAAAAAAAAAAAAAACTTTTGGATTGTTTTTCTTCAGGCACTTAACTGGCGTTTATCACCATTGACTGCAGTTTTTTGGCTGAATGTCTACTTACAAGTTGCATATATTAGAGAACTGCAGAAATTCCTGATCCCTCAGTACCCTCAGCACATGTACTTAAAGACCGTGCAGGTAAGATGGGTTCCTGTGTAATAATGGGATGGGATTGACCATATTGTACTGAGATCTAATTGTTCTGTCTGGTATAGCTCCTAGATTTATGTATCCTGGATGTCGAGTTTCTGGAATATCCCTACAGTATCCTGGCTGCCTCTGTCCTATATTACTTCTCTAATGCTGAACTTGTGATAAATGTGTCAGGTATGTATGGTGCCAGCTTGTCTGACATTTCTGAGCTTTTTGCTGTTTGTGAATGGGGCATACTTGCTTCTCTCTAGTAGTTCTAAGTACAATAGTAATACTTTGGGAGTTTACCACTGTATCAAGTTCTACCCCCTCAGGCTAAATTATAATTCTGATGCACTGTAATGATAAGAATTAGAAACTTGTGCTGCAGATATATTAATAAGCTTTAGGTCTGTATAGGGGCTGGGGTGTTTTTTTTTTTTTTTTTTTTTTGTTTTTTTTTGTTTTTTTTTAGTACTTTTCAGCACCTCCATAGTTTTTGGCATCTGCTAATAGGGGCAACTCCACTGATTCCAGCACAGTTGAAATTTTCTCTAACCTCCACCATTCCAAGCAACAAATGCAGTTAGTTTTGGTGCCTGATAGTGGTACTGTCAGAGGGGCAGTATCGGGCAAAGGTCATGCTTGAGAGTTCTAATGTCAGCCACAGGCAGTCAGTGTCAGATCTCATTCACCTTGGCCAATCCTGTCTGACACCACCCTCCTGACAATACAAAGTCTGAATAGCACATCAGGGACCAAAACCAACTGGTGGGGTGCTAGAGAGAAAATGCCAATTGGTGGAACAGCAGCTATTAATCGGTGTAAGGAGCTGGACTTGGTGAAAGGTTCTTTAAGCAAAATTGTTCCCACTCACTGGCTGCAAGCAGATGAAGATTTGAAAAAAGTATGTGTATTGCTACTAAAAGAGGTTACAGAACATTCCCTTCAAAGAGTGGACCAACAAGAAAATCAAGCCTCAGGACCTTTCATTGGACACTGATTCATTAGATAGACATGGTGACTTATCAGAATATGTAAATGAGCATGGAATGCAAGAGTTGTTTCAGAGCCATGTGGGCTTCATCTCTAATTACATCTCCACTTAACGCGTCGGCCAACACCAACCTATACGTTGATTGATTGGCCTCTGACGGTTTCCAGCTTCTAAGCCCCCTTGCAGACGACTGTATGAATGGTCAGTGTGCTAACCAAGTTTTTCACCCAAATGGCACACTGACCCATTCATTTCTATTGGCTCATACACATCATAGTAAATTATAGTCCCATGTGCAGGCCACATAATATGGAACAGTTCTCATCTGTGTGACTTGTGCTGCCCTGCTTCCGTGGCTCCTATTCATGAAATGAAGTGGCAGTGGAAGCCGGTACACTGACATTTTGTCCCCTGTGTGCTGCCCATGCCATTCATTCACAGCCACCAGTTAGCACATGTTTGTGTGCAACTGGCTTAAGAATTGAATTGTACCTGTGCCACCTAGTGATCCGAGTGCACAGAGCAGGAAAGTGTGAAGATGCTGTCAATAGATTGTATTGGTTGCTATGTTCACATGGCTGCTGCTGAGTCTTGAGACATTGGGCTTATTGGGTGCAATTCATCAAAGAATAATCGGCGTGTGAAAGCTGTAGTAGATGCCCACAATGGAGCTGAAATGAATTATTGTGAGGCGGATGTTTGCCTCAAATTCCTGTTTACATTCAGCTGAGTGATTGGTGGCCCTGCAGAGTTGGAAATTGAATCCACTAAGCTCTGACGTGCCCACATTGCACTTTGCTCCTTGTATATTTGAAAATAAATGCTGTTTTGGGGGAACTGGTACACTTCTTGGCAAACTTCAAAGCATGATTGCATTTGGACTTTTTGCAGGCTCCCTTTATTGTAGTCCCCACCCCCCAAGAGTTTGGTTTATGTGTATATTATATGTAATTTTTGGATGGGGTTTTCAGTGTATGTTTTAATATATATTTTTATTCCCCCCCCCCCCCCCCCACTGACTTCAGGCTACGAATGGACAGAACTTGAACCCTGCATAAATCACGTGTTACCGTTTGTAATGACATTAAGAGAAGCAGGGATACCTTCACACTTAAAGTATTTCAAGGGGGTGGACATTGAAAACCTGCACAACATCCAGACATACACAGGATACATGGATCTTCTGGTAAGTGACTCCTTTGTATGTAACTTCTAGTGGTGACCACACAAATGGCAGCCATTTTGTGAATTGTTATCCCTGTTAAGTCTTGTATTGGGCTAGCAGACATTTTATGAACTGATAATCTTTACTTCTGTAGGAAAATCTCTTTTTAGATGAGACAACTTTCATTTAAGCAGAATTGAAGGTGCACAGTTGCCAAAATGGTGTTTCCTCTGGTCTCTTGTTTTCTTGAGAATAGTCTAATATTCAGACAGAGGAGTTTGGAGGTGATTTCAGGCAGATTTCAACTCAAAATCTGCTCCATAGCTTGACATGTGTCAGTTTTTTGTTTGGTTTTTTTTTTTTTCTTTTTTTTTTTTTGCCTGCACACTGAAGTGTCCAGCTCAATATTGCTGAAGTTCCTGCATCGGCTTCATGAGACAACTCCATTGTATGAGGCCAATCTGCATGCAGAGTTGTTGAAAGCAGAGGCAAGGCCTCAGCTCTCCTGCACAGGGTTGAAATTTGGATTGAATTTGAGGTGGAAGATGGCCTCAGATTCTCCTGACCACTCCTTTACCATCCTCTGGTAGGACTAGTGAGCAGAGCTTGAGATCTGTGAACTTCTTCCCTCTCTGGTCCTTACTACTTTAGGAACCAATCTCAAGTTCAACTTAATTTCTGCAATTTGATACTGACAATAACTGGCCAGAACAACTTAGATGTATGACCATAGGTTCTGCAAAGTCTTGTTTGTTGGTAAATGGGTCAGTGGATGAAGCTTATCCACTTTATGAATGGGCATGCCTGTAGATAGTAGTCGACTCTATTGTGACTGATTCTAGGGAAGGGAGCTGCAGAGTTAATATGGTTTTCTCCAGGCTGCTTGAGAAGCTGCTCTGTCACCACTGTGTAAAGGGAGCTTGTGACTCTGTACTGTACTGGAAATATTGGAAAAATGTTTGACGGCTATCTCTACAGTACTTAATGGTGGTTCATTTCCAAGTCCTACTGCAGAACCAAACAAAGCACCCCCTAAGAGAAGGAGACACCCAATGCACCAGAAAGTCAACCCATATCTACCAAAAATCTAAACCTTAACATTTACTAAATAGTCTAAAATGAACTCCCAGTGGGATAAAATCCAAAGTATCTACAAAAACCCAAATGGGCCACAGAAAATGGGGCCTAATAACATAAATATAAGGTCAACCATTACATTTGAATAGTTGTGATGGATGTTATTTTATATCCCATCCATCACAGTCCATGTATTGACCCATCGCTGTGGGTCTTCTGTTGGTAATTTAGTTATGTCCCCTGACTGGTGCAGACTGTTTTTTGAGCGGCAGAATTTGGATTGTCCTGGCTGCTTCTTCTTGTTGGCCAGTTTTGGAGTTGCTGCCCTTTCATCTGATTGGGTAAGAGCCACCCTTTGTGCATCTCTTCTCAAATTTATATGGCTGACCCCTATTTTAAGGGTTTGCACTATTTGGGTTTTTCTGCCAGTGGATACTTTGGAATTTACCTCATTGGGGATCATTTCATACTATTTAATAAAGGCTAAGTTTTAGACAATTGGAGAACTACTTGACTTGCAATCCCCTCACATCACACTAGTCTTATCCTATTGTTCATATTCCTGTGTTTTAAATACATAGATGTTTTATTTCTATATTGTATGGGTGGATATTAATTTTTTTGTTTACTTTTCTAAGGAAAAAGCTCAAGCTATAAAGGGAACACTCAAACAAAAGCTCAGAGTAACTCCAGTATCCAATGGCATCCTGACACCCCCTCTGAGTGACAAGAAAGAGTATTGGTGACTCTGAATGACTGGACTACTTACCTGGCAAGGGATGCCAATGCGGACACTACACGCTGGCATTTTTATGCTTTTATAAACGTTCTTGGTGGCGCTGTCCCGGTGACCTTTGTATCTGCCACCATTGTTTGCTATACTTATTAATTTTAACAAATGGCCAGAAGAGCCCAAGTGTTTTTGCTGCTATGGAATATGCTGCTGGATGCCCAGGAACGTAATTGGGGTGGGGGTGACTACTCTGGGAGTCCTGCTGGGTATCAGGTTTACTTTTCAGTGTGCAATTTCTCCTATCTCCTTTACAATCTCTACTTTTTTTATGAACTTCTTAGAGATGCTGCTATGTCTTTTTTAAATAAAGATGTCATCTGTGAGATGGCAAGGTTTTTAAAAAAAGCAATGTTTTTCTCTTCTCTTGGTGTAATTGGCATATTTATTCACAACCAAAGCCGCACTCTAATTCACTTGCTCTTGTGTATTGAAGTCCTTGTTTCCAGTCCATCCCATAACTGAATAACCCCACATCTTGCAGCACTGCAGAGCACTTTTAGGATGCATTCACACTACTGATACGCTGCCTGATTCTGAACGTTAAAACATGTTCAGAATCGGCGTGTATAAAGCAGTTCCCATTCATTTCAATGGGAGCCGGCATACGAGCACTCCCCTTTGAAATGAATGGGCTGCTTTTTTCACTACGAGCGCTCCCATTGAAGTGAATGGAAAGTGCTCGCGTGTACGGCTAGCTCTGCTCATGCTGAGCTGAACACACAAGCACTTTCCATTCACTTCAATGGGACTGCTCGTAGTGAAAAAAGCAGCCCATTTATTTCAATGGGGAGTGCTCGTATGCCGGCTCCCATTGAAATGAATGGGATCTGCTTTATACGCCGCTGATTCTGAACATGTTTTAACGTTCAGAATCAGGCAGCGTATCAGTAGTATGAATGCACCCTTAGGCCTAAAATTTCTATTCACAGCAGAAGAAATTTACTAGTTTTATGTATCTGACTTAACGGTTGCACTGCTGTTTTTGGAAAAGGTAGCTAGATTTGTGGCACCTTCTGTCACTTCTAGTTTGACTGTTTCTGCTTTGCTCAAGTGGTCCTAGCTTTGTAGGAAAAGGAGACGTATCTGCCATGCCATAAACTGCACCAAAATGTTGACTTAAAATTCTACCCCAGATGTTTTACCTGTATTTTATTTGGAAAGAACAGACACAATGTTGCAGATTTATTAGGTTTGGTGTTTCATATGCCAGTCTTAAAGGCCCCAATAGTTATGACCGATATATCAAGAGGCTCTGACTTGTCTGGCAGAATCTCTTAATGCTTAAAGGACCTTTCATGGACCTTGTGAACCACTGAAACGGCAAAACATTTGAGTGTTTGTGATCACTGGTAAATGGTACATGTAAAATCCAATAAATAAAGCCTCATTTATATATCAATGTGTATAAGCCAAAATAGGGGGGGGGGGATGGTCTATGACAAATATTTAAGTTATAACTTTCCTCTGTGTGGTGCCACTCTTGATTTTTGGTTTACAAACACTGATGCAAAACGGTGCTGCATAAATCAGGCGTAAAGGATGGATTATCCTGTCACAGAATGGACAACAATATAACACTTGCGACATTGTTTGCATTACAAACCCATCTTCTAACTTTGTCTGGGTGGGGGTTGCTAAAATTTTGGCACATCCTGTGATTAACGCTGCACTTGCCGCCTTTCTGTTGTTCTAATAGAGTTCTTTATCTTCCGCTCAGGCAATTAACAAAGAAACCTTGTGAAAAGCGCATTCTTCATACAAGGTGATTGGTTTTGTAGGTGAAAAACCCCATTAACCTTTGGGCCGAGATGTGACAAAATGCAGATTCATGAGGCGACCTGTGAAATTAGGAAACCGTTTAATTATAAAGAATGATGTGTAGAGATGGCGGTGACTATTTACACAGTCTGTGCCGGAATGTATAATGGGAAATACTGCTGCGGAGAATGCGCTAGCAATGTGGTGATGCTCCAGATTTGTCTGTTATACCCTATTGGAGTGTTTAATATGACTTATCTATGCAGTGGAAACTGCAGATTATATATTAAAAAATAAATACTTTGTAACCATGCATAATTTGCAATACAATTTGCTAGTTTCTGCAACCTCCACTTAGGGCTAGTTCAGACGTGGGGCGCCCGCGCGGGTTTTGACACAGAGTGAGACGTGGCGAGACTCGTCTCTCTCTGGTCAAAACCCACCTGCCACGACCATCGCGGTCGCGGCTTTCCCCTCCTATGTTGCTTCTTTTCTCTGTTAGCAGCAGCCCGCCGCTAGTGGAAAAAAGAAGCCCGGCAGTCTGCATAGACCACCATTGTAAAGGGGCGGATTTTGCTTCAAAATCCGCCCCTTTGTTCACGTGTGAACGAGCCCTTATTGACGATCTTTAGATCAGTGTTTAATTTTATATATAACTTCATTTCATAACTTCTTATAGTTGGTTGCACCCTGTCTTCCTGATAGAGTTCTAAATCCCTGGCATATACCATTAATTTGAAACCTTCTGGCTGCTTGCTGTCGCCACTAGAGGGAGCTTACTACTTAAGCTTAATGTTTTAGCAGTAAGCGCCATCTAGAGCTGGCAGCAGTTGTATCACATCTTTGATAGTGTAAGAGATTTACAGAACAAATCATATTACACTATTATATCACACAAATTGCATGATGTGTCTATAGAGGGGTAGGAATAGGAACGCCTTATGGGTGCACCCTTCTATGGTCACAACCTTACTATGAAGGAGAACAGCTTTACATAAAAAAAATTATACATTAGGAAATTGCAAATATTTAGCAATCTAGTTGGTATGGAACTACAAGTCCTAGAATGCCCTGACTACTACCTTTTGAAAAGGGTAAAAATTCACAAACCGGAACTGTCACTAGCAAAAAATGCCTTCAGGTGCCAGCCACATCAGTAAAACAGGAAATCTCATGGCAGGAAATGTAAGGTACAAGATGTTACAAAAACATCCATAGAAGTAACAAGGGGTTTTGACATGATTACACTTTTATTATAGCTCTCGTGGCATAATCTTCCTAGTTTCAAATTAAATCCCAGTACTGCAGTGAATACTGACACAACAAACAGGGAGAGCAGAGCTATGCATAACACTATATATCATGGAATGTCTGAAAAGCTTGGTGCCAACGGTTTACTCATTAACATAAAGCAATTTAATATAAGTGATCACCAAGACCATACATAAACTTGGGGAAACCGGTACTGTTGTGGTTAGAGTAAGAACGGTCACTGCCGGTCCAAGTTTCCGCCCTGTAGTTTGGCCCTTGGTGGGGTGAGCAGTTTTACATGATAAAGGCTGAGCCTTGAATATGGGGAGAAATGTTAATAATCTGAGATCCAAGCAGCACACAAAAGATTCCTAATAGCTTTGTTACAGGGATTGCATGAGGGGATAGAGGGCAAAGAAGGCGACATCCAATGGAGATGGACTAAGAGGATAGAAACGGCCCACTCCATGTGAACAAAATAGTGTAGACAGGGCTCGTGTACACGGGAATACATTCCAGTCTAGACATTAGCCAGACTTCCCAGTCAGGATCCTCAGACTCCAAGTGTCATTGTGATATATAATGCTAGGAGTCGCTGCCGCTTTATTGTCCTCTATGGTATATAGAATAGGACAGCAGGTCTGTGAGGAGGCATGGACCCCTAGAATTATAGAGCACTATGATAATATATTTTATGTATATAGCACCAACATACTCCACAGCACTGTACAATTGTGATGCTTTGATTCTAGGTGTCCAGACTGGCTTGGGGCTGGCTACTGTAAGGAACAGCTTTTTCTGTCTGTATTTCCATATGTACAGGAGGTTATAGGTTCTAAAAGACCCAAAGTGCACTTTTTAAAGGGCGAGTAAACAAACTGCAGCAGGCAATGTCAGTCACATATGGATGTAAAAGTCTCCAGACAAAGGTGACAGAGACCAGATAGTATTTACTTTCCCTATAGTCAGCCTTCCCGGAGCCTGATATCTTGCACAAAGATGTGTATCAATGGCTCTGTTCCCCATGCATCCTCACTGCCACATGCAGAACTGTCCTGATGTACATCATCACCACAATATCCGTATACTCTTCTGAAATACTCTGTGCTGCTGAGGACAGACCATGTGTCTTTATTCCTCTACTGACATCACCTTAGTCCCATACAGCTTTGTCCTCACTAACATAGTGTCAATAGATCACTGCTCCTCCTGAAAGACTCTGTGCTGCTGTGATTCAGCTCTTACCACTGCCTAACTTGTGAGTTCCCCTTTACACAAAGCCCCACTATCCCTATACTATCACTAGCCCTATGTGTATCTGTGCTGCTGGAAGGCTATTTCTGAGGGTAATCCTTTTGAAGATAACATTGTATTTTTATATAAAAACCTCTTAGCGGAGATAATGATAATATTGAAGACCCTCCAAGACCCTCCATCTACCCCCACTCTCCATTGTTATTATTACAAGATAGCCAGTGATAAGTATGTGGCCCCTGCACAGGCAGAACAACTGAATGTCTCTCTTAATTTCTATTTGCATAACTAAGTGTTGCCACAAATCTGACTTTGTATAGACTTTGTTGCCCAGGAGACGGTGGCCATTATAGGAGCAGCTGTCGAGGGGAGAGTCTTAGTCTGTCATACAATAAGTATTCAGTCTGTGGCGTTCAGCAGGTGTGCCATCCACCTTCAAAGAGCGCACACAATGCTCCTTGCTAATCACTGCAAGCCTCAAGTATGCGGCCCATACTAAGAGAACAACACTGCCTGATGCTGCTCATCCTCAAGGAGGCAAAGCCTTAGAGGCAGTTACAGAGCACTACCCTCTCAAGCTCAATATTTGATAGGAAAGATGGGTAACGACCAATGTAGCTACTTTACCAGGCTCCTGAATGTCAAATCTGACTTATATTCAGTCATTCTTCCCAACACTCGCGAAAGCAGCGGCCAACCTCTGTGATAACTGTAAGACAATTGTCACTCAACTTTCTCAGAAACAGATATATTTATATATACAAGATCTAACCATTCAAAGGCTGAAATGAAATGTTGGTAGCAAGTATGATAGAGGTGGAACCTACAGATTCTATAGGACCCTTGAAGAAGGGGGCACAGCTCACACTATCTGACATCCCGTACACAGAAAGTAAAATATTTGCAAATAATGGAGGTTTAACTATGGGGTCTTGTCAGAGATACAATTTGGAGTCACAGAATACTACTTTCAGCAAACTGTACACTCTATTTAAAAACTTGTGTTTAGAAAATTAATTTCTACTACATATGTGTGTTCCATGGGCGCAACACGGTGGCTCAGTGGTTAGCACTGCAGCCTTGCAGTGCTGGAGTCCCTGGTTCAAATCCTGCCAAGGGCAAAAAAAAACATCTGCAAGGAGTTTGTATGTTCTCCCCGTGTTCGTGTGGATTTCTATCTCATACTCCGAAGACATAGGGTGAAAAAAAAAAAGTACATTGTGAATCTATGTGGGGCTCACAATCTACATAAAAAAAAAAAAAAGTGTGTTCCATATGGAAGGAATTTCTACTACATAAGTGTGTTCCACATGGAAACCAGAGCTGGGACCCCCTGTTCCAGGATGATGAATGAGGAGGGTCACCATGTTATTGATGGCCAATGGTCTATATAAGCCTGGAGTGTACCCTAAACTGCTCACAATACAAGCATGGCATTAACTTCAAATACAGCAACCTCTATAGAAAAGGATAAGTAATAATGGATGTGACTACTATGGGCCTGTTAAATCAGGCTGACGGGCCAAATTCATTGTTATTGACAAGCTACAGTAATAAAAGTATTCACAGGGGGCTACCATAGAACCTACCGAACCTCTGAAACAGAAAACTAATAACCCTTGCAGTATACTTGCACCCACTCCTCACCATCAGTCTCTATGATCTTACTTCACTGATTGTTCACACAGTATATATAGAAGCATGGCCCTCCATCACCCCAATGGATTCTGCAGATACAGATTTCTCTGTCTACAAATGTAGTTCGTTCTATAACTTCATGGACACAAACAAATCTATATAGGTGGACTTCATGGATATTCTTAAAACAAAAAAAAACCAGGAACAACCTCTTGCACACCATTTCATGACAGGTAGGATGCCCACCAATGGAACCCGAATAATAAGTAAAATGACACATCAGCTATATGCACCAGCAGTTGGTGGAGAACTGCATACTGACACCGTCTAAGCTGAATGTGATGCACAATAAGGGTATGTTGACATGGTGAAAAACGAAGAGGATAGGACCTCAGCTTTATATCCTTTTTAATTTTTCAGCCCTCCACCACTGGTTCGGCTTTTACTCACTGATCAGCTCCAGATGAATGAACAATCCAGTTGAGTGTCTCACACTGTGGGTTCTGTGGCTGATCAGCTGTGGAATCTGTGGCAAGATCAAGCAGGACATTTATATTTCCGTGGCCTGCTTTGATCTTTGATCTTCGCCGGTTATGGATCACAGATTTCAGGTGGAATTACATATCACTAAAACAGGCACAGTATATTTTGCATCTCATACACAGGGATGCAGATCACTTCAATCTTTAAATGAAAATAATATATCCAAGATATATATATATATATATATATATATATATATATATGTTATATTTTATAGTATATAGTTTTCCCTATCAGTATGTCTTTGGAGTGTGGGAAGAAACCCACACAAACACGGGGAGAACATACAGACTCCTTGCAGATGTTGTCCTTGGCAGGATTCAAACCCAGGACTCCAACACTGCAAGGCAAACCATTGAGCCACTGTGCTGCCCATATAATTTTTTTTCATTGTAAAAACAACAAAAACAGATACATATCACCAATGGGGAGGCATAGTATCCCGCTCCTCTCTGGTGATATTATCATATGTAGTGGTGTAACTGTAACATCAGCTGAGCTCAGCGGTTAGGACAAGCTTCATCCAGAGGATTAGCTATAGGGGGTGCAGAGACAGCAATCACTACTAGGCCCTGTAGCCTGTGGGGGTTCTAAAGGCCTCTGTACAATATAAGAACACACCAGGATTGTAGATGGCACATGGCAAGTGTGGACAGAACCCCTGACAAATGGAAGATTGTCTATATCAGGGGTAGGGAACCTTTGGCTCTCCAGCTGCTGTGAAACTACAACTACCAGCATGCTCCATTCACTTCCATGGGAGTTCCAAGAACAGCAGAGCAAGTATGCATGCTGGGAGTTGTAGTTTTGCAACACCTGGAGAGCCGTACGTTCCCTACCCCTGGTCTATATGGACAATAAAACACCAGCCCAACACCCCAATCATATCTGCTACATTGGATATTGGAATTATTATACACTGAGATATTCTTGTAATTATTTATTGTAGTTAAGGGCTTTGTGCACTGTAATGATGACTGTATTCTTATTTCATACTCATCACCATTTACCACTGAACTACACGAAATCTCAGTGACCCCTGAGTAAAGTAAGCAGCATGTGAAGCACTCAGCTCTCACCTCACAGCACTTCCTTTACGCTGTCTCTCGCTTCTTCTAATTGGCTAGAAAACTTTCCCAGCAACTTGATTGGCTGATGCGCTTCCGTATGACGTGATTGACAGCTCTTCCTCCGCCGCCGGCTAGACAAGTCACCACGTGTTTCGCAGCCACGTGTTTCTGTTTACTCACGTGACCTCACTGACAGCGGCTGACAGCTGGGCTAGATAGGCACGCCCCATCCTGGGTTACGTCATGTGTGGGGGCGTGGCCAAGGCATATAAAAGCTCGTGCTTCCAGCCGTGCTGTTTAGTGGTGGAGGTTGGTAATGTCTCTGTGTCTGAGGGGCGGACTAATAAATGCTGTGGTTAATGTATGGCGCGCTATGGGAATGTGGCGCGGGCGGGTAGATTCAAAATGGCAAGACGTGTAACACAACATCCGTGTGCAGAGACTTGTCTTGTTTGTACAGAGAAGCACAGCTGTCTAGGCCTTCAGTCCACAGAGATGAATAGTGTATTTAGTGGACTTAGCTATACAGTCAGCTTCACCTCATTCTGCTAATGTGGTGGTGCACCTGGGGTACAAGGCTAGCCAAGTCTCTCACAAGTATATAGCACTTAGAAATAACCGGCAGTGGCAGTACAATTGTACATGCAGGGGTCCTAGACTTTCTATAAGTAAGGGGGGCAGCGTCATATAGCCAACCCTTTACAGACCGAGTGCCCAAACTGCACCCCAATAATTTGTTGCAGAGTGCCAATATGGCAAAGTAGCATTAATACTGAGGTTTTACTTTAGAAGAAACAACTTATATATTAACCCCTTCCTATCAGTGGCGTGTTTATGATTTTCATCTTTGACTCCCCTAATTTCAAACCCCATAACTTTTTATTTTTCCACTTATATGAGAGCTTAAAGGGATTCTACCATTAAAACCCTTTTTTTGTGGATAAGACGTCAGAATAGCCTTTAGAAAGGCTATTCGTCTCTTACCTTCAGATGTGATCTCCGCCACGCTGTTCCTTAGAAATACCGGTTTTTACCGGTATGCAAATTAGTTCTCTCGAAGCGATGGGGGCGGGCCCCAGCGCTGGAAATGCGATGGGGGCGTCCCCACTGCTGCTCGAGAACAGGCTCCAGCGACGCCTCTATCTTCGGCTGGATCCTCCCCTTCTTTCGTTGTCTTTCTTCGGCGTCACCTCCGACGCCTGCGCAGTTGGCTCTGCCAGTGAGACACTAGTAGAGCTGACTGCGCATGCGCGCAATTGCGGCCTTGGAACTATGACCGCCGGCCGGCATGCGCAATCAGCTCTACTAGTGTCTCACTGGCATAACCAACTGCGCAGGCGTCGGAGGTGACGCCGAAGAAAGACAACGAAAGAAGGGGAGGATCCAGCCGAAGATGGAGGCGTCACTGGAGCCTGTTCTCGAGCAGCAGTGGGGACGCCCCCATCGCATTTCCAGCGCTGGGGCCCGCCCCCATCGCTTCAAGAGAACTAATTTGCATACCGGTAAAAAACGATATTTCTAAGGAATGGCGCAGCAGAGATCACATCTAACGGTAAGAGACGAATAGCCTTTCTAAAGGCTATTCCGATGTCTTATCCACAAAAAAAAAACGGTTTTAATGGTAGAATCCCTTTAATGAGAGCTTAAAAGTTGCCATATTCTGACAACCATAACCCGTGTAACATAATGCTTAGGGTGTCTTTTTTTGTGGGGTCAGATATACTTTTTAGTTATAACATTTATGGGAATGTCTATTGCTTTGATTACTTTTGTTGAAATTTTTATCAGAGGCGAAATAGTGAAAAAATGGAGGTTTGGCACTTTTAATTTTCTTTTCCACTGCAATTTTAACCATTTTTATAAGTTTGTATACTGGGTGTTTTTGGACACAGGGATACCTAATGTGTATGTATTTCACAGTAATTTCCTAATTTAATATTTATTCTACGGAGACCCCCTAGGGGTCTTGAACCCCAGGGGGTCTGATCACTAATGCTAATGCATTGCAAAATACTGTCATTTGTATGATAGGCTGCATAAAGCATTATGTTACACAGATGAATGACAGACAAACCTGGGAGCTGATGATACAAACAACTTTGTGCTCAAAAGGTGAAAGTTTGCATTTGGTTTACTTTTGAACAATTAATGTTCACTATTTACATTGTACAGGATCAGTGTTATAGTGACTGTGCAATGTTATTACAACTTGTAATAATAACACATGTCAATATCATCAATATCACATCAAAACAGATACTATGGGATATAAATGCTCCACAGTGGACCACACACAGTATAATGTACTCCACAGAGGTCCCCACACAGTACAATATGCTCCACAGTGCCTCGCACACAGTATAATGTACGCCACAGTGACCCCCACACGGTATAATGTGCTCCTGCACTCCCATGAAGAACACTACCACAGTGCGGGCACTGATAAAGGACGTCATCGTGCCTGCGTCAGGGCAGAGGCCACAATCTTCAGTTGCAGACCAACGGCCTACACTAACAGTTTTTAGCTGTATGTGCATTTACACATACACCTGAAGGATGCGCTCGATGTCCTGGATTCCCCATTAGCAAGCGATTGAGGAGCCTGGCAGTGGCAAAGGCGCATGTGCCCACAGAGAGGGTTCTGAGTACACCTTCTGGCACACGTGCTATAGGTTCACCACCATGGGAGTAGGAGTTAAATGCCTAGGACAGGGAAGAAGCCTGCTTTTCTTTCACAGTGAAGTCCTTCACCTTCACCCAGCGGCCAATAAAAGTAAAATTGTCTTTAGCTATATTTATTTGATCCCTGGGCTGGGCAGCATCCTGGGTGCATGTGTACAGCCTACAGGTGCCCTGGCAACAGCTAAGACATTAGCCTTCTGGCACAGGTGGGAATGATGACATTACTACATAGCTCCTGTGGCGGGACTCATACGTCCTATGTGGTGATGGCAACTCATAGGCTGCAGGCCTGAAGTGGTTTGTAGCCTACAAGATACAGCAAGAAAAAGTGGCAGTGGCAAGTCTGTGCCTCAGGGAATCAAAAGCAGGTGGATATTATTCTTATTTGTTTTGGCAGTGAGTCCTTATTAGTATTAGGAGGCAATAACAATATAAGGGGTTATTGGGGCAAGCGGTGGCATTATGAGGCAGTATTTATATAAGGAACTTCTGGGATGTTGTGCTGTATTGATTCAAAGGGGAGGGGGTGCAAGAGTTCATTAATTTAAAGGGGTTGTCCCAGATCATGAATTTTAATGCAGGCAGTAGAAGAGGTTATAATGTATACCCCCCAAACCCCTTACTTTATCTGTGCTGGGTTGCCTATCATCTTTATATGTATACTGAGTGGCTGCAGAGAGATGTTATTTCAACAGGACAGCAGCAGCTGAGCACTATATATACTTCTGTACTGTTGAGAGCGGTGATTGGCTGCAGCGGTCCTGTTGACGTGTCACTGCTCCAGCTGCTCCATATACAAATAGAGCAGTAAAGTGATGGGAGGCCAAGCGCAGGTACAGAGGGATTGATGCAGGGAAGTGTCAGTGCATTCATCTCTCTATCTTATAAAAATGAATGGCTGTCTGTCTGTTCTTTATGCGCGACCAAACGACTGGACCGATCTTCACCAAATTTGGCACAGAGATACTTCAGGTGTCCGGGAAGGTTTAAGATGAGAACCTATCTCACTCGGACGTACCATTCTGGAGATACAGCTTTCCCAAGACCCTGACCCCCCATTAGCCAAAACAAACCTGCAAGTCTTTCACTCATATTCCAACTGCAATATACACAGTCACTGCACATGTACAATCCAACACTGATAACCAAGCTGAGATACACGCATCAGAGGATTAGATACACAAGGTAGCACACAATATCATATGTCAGAGGATTAGATACGCACGTCTGCACACAGTTCCACACGCCAGAGGATTAGATACGCGTGTCTGCACAAAGTAACACACGCCAAAAGATTAGATACGCGAGTCTGCACACAGTTCAACAAGCCAGAAGATTAGGTACATACGTCTACACAAAGTACCACACACTGGAGGATTAGATACACAGGTCAGCACACAGTATCACACGGAAAGGGATTAGATACACGCGTCTGCACACATTTCTACACACCAGAGGATTAGATACGTGCGTCTGCACAAAGTACCACACGCTGAAAGATTAGATATGAGCATCTGCACACAGTTCCACATGCCAGAGGATTAGATATGCGTGTCTTCACAAAGTACCATATGCTGGAGGACTAGATACACAGATCAGCACACAGTATCTCACGTCAGAGGATTAGATACACAGGTCAGCACACATTATCACACGCCAGAGGATTAGATACGCGTATCTGCAAACAGTTCCACATGCCAGAGGATTAAATATGCATGTCTTCACAAAGTACCATATGCTGGAGGACTAGATACACAGATCAGCACACAGTATCACACATCAGAGGATTAGATACACAGGTCAGCATACAGTATCACACGCCAGAGGATTAGATACGTGCATCTGCACACAGTTCCACAAGCCAAAAGATTAGATATGCGTGTCTGCACACAGTTCCACAAGCCGAAGGATTAGATACATGGGTCTTCACACAGTTCCACATGCCATAGGATTAGATACACGTGTCTGCACAAAGTATCATGCGCCAAAATATTAGATACGCACATCTGCATACAGTTCCACATGCCAGAGGATTAGATACATGCATCTACACAAAATACCACACACTGGGGGAGTAGATACAGAGGTCAGCACACAGTATCATATGGCAGAGGATTAGATACACGCGTCTGCACACATTTCTACACACCAGAGGATTATATATGCGCGTCTGCACAAAGTACCACATGCTGGAGGATTAGATACACAGGTCAGCATACAGTATCACATGCCAGAGGATTAGATAGACGTGTCTGCCCACAGTTCCACATGCCAAAGGATTAGCTACGCATGTCTGAACACAGTTCTACACACCAGAGGATTAGATACATGCGTCTGCACAAAGAATCACACGCTGGCCAGAGGATTAGATACGCGCATCTGCACACAATACCACACGCCAGAGGATTAGATATGCGCCACTGCACACAATACCACACGCCGGAGGATTGGATACGTGCCACTGCACACAATACCATACGCCGGTGGATTAGATACGCTCCACTGCACACAATACCACATGCTGGAGAATTACCGTATATACTCGAGTATAAGCCGACCCGAGTATAAGCCGACCCCCCTAATTTTACCACAAAAACTGGGAAAACTTATTGACTCGAGTATAAGCCTAGGGGGGAAAAGCAGCAGCTACTGGAAAATTACAAAAATTAAAATGGCCGGAGTTCTTGGGTGCAGTAAGTAATGGGAAAGGGGAGGGGGTGTTTTGGTTGTCTGTCTGCCCCTTCCCTGAGCTTGAGGACTGGGTTTTTTACCCCCACTTGGAATATAGGGTATCTGCAGAGATCCTATTAACCCCTACCTGATGGAATAGAAGCACTGCAGACCCCCCTATATTCAGTAGACCGGGCACTTTCAGACACAGGGATACCTAATGTGTATGTGTTTCACAGTAATTTTCTACTTTGAGGGCAAGTTCACACCAGCGCCCGATCTCCGTTATGCAGGTTTCTGTTTTATGCCCGAGAAAGTGGGCAGGAGACTGAAACCGGCAGGCAGTTTTCAAACCCATTCATGGGTTTGAAAAGTGTCTGCTGGTGAGCGTCTTCTGCTCTCCGCAGCAAAACCGTTTTTTTTTTTAGTCGGACATGCAGGACTTTGTGTCCAGTAAAAAACCCCAAAACAAAACGGTTTCGCCATGGACAGCAGAAGACGCTCACCCACAGACACTGAATGTCGGTTTCCGTCTTCTGCCGACAGAAAACGGAAACCTGCATAACTGAGATCAGGTGCTGTGAACCCGCCTTTATATGTATTCTAGGGAAGGAGTGATTTAGAACTTATATTTATTTTATTTTTTATTATATTTTTTTGTAACACTGTTCATCAGGCGGAGCTTAAAGGGGTTGTCCAGGATAAATTTAAAGTCAATCCCTAAGCTAAACCCCCTCCCCTCGCCTAACTTGTAATTGACACGATTGAAAAATAAAATTATATTTACCTATATAGCTGAGGCGGTCACGTCACCGCCCCAGGCATATTTTCTGATGATCCGGTGACGTTCCGTTTACACATTTTTGGAAACAAAGAATCATCAATACTTCCCCCCTACCCCCTCATACTTACCCATCTTCATTCTGCTGGCACGAAGCAGCACTTCCTCCGCTTCTGCCGGCACCTGGGCAATACAGATTTATTATACAGTCGTCGGCGGAAGTGAAGAGCGCAGGAAGTCCACAGAAGAAGATGTTACCAGGACCATAGAATATGATCTCCAGGAGACAGAAGACAGGTAAGTATGATTTGGAGGGGGGGGGGGTGTTGGGGCTGAAGTAGGTAGGTAGATAGATAGGGCTAGTAGTCTACAGGCTAGCTAGGGAAACAGGGAGGGAGTGTGAGAGGGGGATCATAGGAGTTGTAGGCTAGGGAAGCTTGTAAGCAAATGCAGAAGATACCAGGAGCTCCCAGAGAAAGCCAGAAATCACTCAAAACACTGCTAAAGGTATTTTGGTGCAATTATTAACCCATTAATAGCACTAAAATACCTTTTAAAAAAAAATAATAAATAAATAAATAATTTTTTTTGCCCCTTCTAAAAAAACCTTTAAAATATCCTTTTTTACTGATATAATGTTGGCAGTGTCAGGCTAGATCTTTAATCGAATTCATACAGATGTTGTCTACTTTGAAGCTGAACGTTCATGTAATTCTATCAAACAATAAAGATCCCCAAATTTGGTATGGAGGTGTAGGCTAGAAGAGGGGTGTCTGATAGTATATGGTTCTGCGTCTCTTACATCCCCTTGTGCATGGGAGCTCTAAAGATGATGAACTCTTTCACCTAAATGATGGATATTGGGGTGTGCTGCACCCTCCTTGTGATGCCGCTGCACTGAATCATTGACTTGTCTTTCGTTGCAGTGATGGAAGAGTCAAGCGGCTTATCTGAGCCAAGTAATTAGGCAGCAGAGTGATGAGCGTCTGATAATTAATGTTCGCAGCTTTATTGGAGATCACAATTGGTTTTGAATGTGGAAATATAAACTTGGTCTGGTCCATTACCTTTATGATCAGCTCCAACTCTGTACATTTCCCTGCAGCCGTCATAATCCACACGAGAAGACATTGAGAGTGACATTATGGAGGTTCTTATACAATGTGCAGCAGAGCGGGTGTACACCCCCACTTTGTGTTATCCAGACGCTGTCTCTTCGCATCATCACTGCATAAATATAAGAATTTACCTACTTCTAAATTGACATTTGTGCTTTGCAAATTCTGACTTGTCACTGTGGCTGGATGATACATTTGGGCATCTTTAGATACTTTTTACACCTTTATGCACTTCTTGGTTGGTTTATTTTGCATTAAGAGTTTATCCTAAAATTCTTACAGTGATGGCACCTCAAGCCATTCTCTTTTTCGATTGAGCCACGTTCCCTTGTCAGGCGAGGCACAGACATTGTACACTGTATGGGTGCTCTGTGACTGGCCTTGTTATAGCTGAATGTCTGTACACCAAATACGATGATATTGTTCACGATGTTCAGCTTTGTCTTCTGTGATGTGATATATAAATCTGTATCTATATATGCCTCTGGGTAAATGGAGCCTCAGTTTCAGGGAGCTGCTCGCTCGTATTCTTTGCAATGTCCATGATAAGTGGTTTTATCCTGGAGCTGTAAATCTTGTTTTATTGGACAATGTAAATATGTATCACTAGCACAATGCACCAGGCGCATCAGCTTTAGAATTGGCCTCTCACCGTATAAGGAGAATATATTATAACTGCAATAAGCCTGTTACCACAAGAGTTAGCTGGGAAAAGAAGACAGAATGGTGCAGGAGTCTGGGGGAATTTGTGCACAGCTACAAAGTAACAAATCCTGAAAATAGAAGGTGCTTTACTGTCTGCTGAGTCAAATGGGGCAGAATTATTATTAATCTGCGCTAGTGTTCTGGCATAAAAAAGTTGCAAGCTAAGGATTTGTGACTTTTTAAATGCCGGTTGCGATATTGATTGTCACAGGTGGCGAATTTGCACCACCTACACCTCTTTCCCATAAGGAGGCTGGAAATCTATAGATTTCTCTCCAGGCACATGGCCCACCAGTCTTCATAAATGTTCCCTACTGTATCTAATGCTATGTTGTTTGCTACTGTCTGCTGAGATGCTAAGGGTCAGGAATCCGCGTCAAAATCCGGCTAAAAAAACGCCTCCCATTGAATTCAAGCAACATGCTCTTTCTGATTCAGCCACGGACGTCCGCAGCGTGACACTCCCATTTATTTGGGCCAAATCCAGAGCGAAATTCTGCGACTTAATGCTAGTGCACTGTATGCACTGCACCGGCATCCATTCGCGGCTAGCCGTTTTTTGGACCGGATTCTGAGGCAGCTTCCGCATCAAAATCCAGTCCAAAAAAACCCCGTGTGAACCCAGCCTAAGGGTATGTTCACACAGCGTTTTTTGCAGGCTGATTTTGAGGCAGAATCTGCCTTAAAGTCCACCTCATAAAACACCTCCCATCAGTACCATAACTAGGAATGGCGGGGCCCTGTGTCAAACTTTTGATATGGGGCCCCCGACCGACTGACCCCCTCTCCCCCCTTCCTGCGCGCACTATTATACCCCATATTGGCCCCTGCACACAGTATTATACCCCATATTGGCCCCTGCACACAGTAGTATGGCCCATATTGGCCCCTGCACAGTATTATGCCCCATAGTGGCCCCTACACCCAGAATTATGCCCCATAGAAGCCCCTGCACACAGTATTATGCTCCACTGTAGACACCCATGAACAATTATTTTACTCTGGGGACTTTTCAGAGACGTCTCACAACTGGGCCCAAAGCCTGTCTGGAACCTGGAGAGCTAAATAACAGTGTTTTTTTTTTGTGTTCCCTCACCTCACATGGGCCTGTGATCATACCCGAGTATAATAATAGTGTTTGTGGGGCCCAGGATTTTGTTTAAGTGGCGTAATGGCGGCAACCTTATTTCTTAAACTTCTGAAATAATGTTTGTGGCTTTTTTTGGGATATGCAGGACTTTGCAAGATTCAGGTGTGTAGGGACCCACTCCAACTACCTCAAACAATTCTTATTATGGCTTTAACTTGTCATCCCCTACTCTCACCCACCCGAGGTCAGTGTAGCCACACATCTGGCTCGTAGAATATAGTGATGTTGTTGCCAATAAACACTCTCTACTCACACAGACACATTGTCACCATTGTTTACTGAGGTAGATGTTCAACATAACTCAAGTTAATATCATTTGCTTTTCAGTAGGTAAACAGCTGGATTCAACATCAGCGTACATTCTTGAAGTGTGAGTATGACAGTCCCATGGCGCATACAGTATTCACTCAGTTATCTCAGGGGCTTGTGTTCAGAACAGACAATGACTGGTTCTCGGGTTCATAACAGACTTGCAACACTAGCCTTTGGAACATCAGACTCAGTTCTGGAATTGTACTACACAGGCAGAAAGCCACATTAGTAGTAACACAGAGCCAGATGGAAGACCTGAAGTCTTTCCCACCGAATGTGACTACAAGGCATCGGGTCGTAATGTGGGAAAACTGTACATCGAGCTGCACCAAAGAGACACCTCCAGGTGCGCAGTCAATGGGCACAACCATGTATAGTCCATTTGTAGAGACATTGTGCCAGAAAAAACTAGACTGCTGTAGACGCAATGAGGTGACTCAGCAGCAAATACACAAAGTGACAATATAACTTCAATCAGAGCAAGTCATCAGCAAAACACATGTCATAAAATGTACTATAAGATGCACAAATCACAATTAAATGCATAAAACAGTTACACAGGACAATCCTGGGCAAAAACCCAAGCTAGTCTACCACCCTTTTTTTGTGGAAGCTGGTGACTCCTACTACCTTACATAGCCCCTTTGGAAATGATTGTCATCCCATTAGTTCATGTTCTTGTCCAGTTGTTGCTGTCTTGAAGTGTTGTGTGATGTTTTGTATATATTTGTTAGGTGGTTTCGTATGCAAAGGTCACAATGCAATGTCCTGGAAGCCACCAGTGTGTTGAAATGGCCTATGATGGGGGCCTCTTGCTCCTTTTCTGGTTATGGCGACATTGTCGTCAGATCCTCTTATAGGGCCTTAGGTGGTGCAGTGATGAAGAGGTCCCACATAGTTGAGATATAAAGGTCCCCAGGATGCTGTGTGATTCCCATGTGGTGGTGTTTCAGGGTGCCCTTAGTTACTGTGAACTAAACACAGAAGAGAGGATGGCAGGTGATGCTTGTGGCACAGTTTACTTTGCAGGTTTTCTTCCAGTCACAAAGTAACATGGAAGCGCATTCCTTTACAGCATGCAGTATCCTCACAGTTGGGCACGCTACAAACATGGATTGACATCAGCTCTTCACCCCTGTCTCTAATTTTCTGTTATCGGATCCTTTACACCTTGGTAATCTGGGACACCCCTGGGACCTAGTCCTCTCTGTCCAGTCTAGGGGAAATGCAAGTACATTTTGACCATAGATACCAAAGCTTCCTATCTGCTAGAGCAGTGGAGCTATTCAGTTGAAAATGTTATTTTTTTTCCAATACGCTGTTACCTGCGGAAGTAACTCCAGCAGGTAATGGGGCCTATGTACTTACCGATCCTTGCTCCTGGTCAAGGGTGACACTGCTTCCCCTTCTGCGGAGGCGGCTGTGAGCAGGAGGAAGATCGGTAAGTAAGGTTGTGGGCCCGCAAACCCCACAAACTCTGCTATCATTATACTCAAGGGTCTTTTCAGACCCCCGAGTATAATGATTGGAGGGTTAGTAGAGGTGAGAAAACATAAAAAAACACAGCTACTTACCTCTCCTGGGCTCTGTAAGGCTTCGGGCCTACTTGGTGATGTCCCAAATGTCACGTGAGCCAGGGCTTGTATCCTTATGTGACATGACACAAGCCTGGCTCACGTGATGTCCCATCCATCATTGAAAATGCCTTACATCAGTGGGGAGTGCGCCAGAGCCCAGGAGAGGTAAGTAACAGTGTTTTTTTATGTTTGTATCCTCCCCTGGGTCTTCGATTATTATACTCTGGGGTCTGAAAAGACCCCAGAGTATAATAATTGTTCATGGGTGGTCCATAGTGGGACATAATATTGTGTGCAAGGGCCACTATGAGGCATAATAGTGTGTGCAGGAATGCAGGGAGGGAGGGTCAAGGGGCCCATGTCAAATGTTCATCTTGGGGCCCCGCCATTCATAGTTATGCCACTGTCTGTGAAGAGAGGGTTTGATGAAATGAAACTGCTTATTGTAGCGCTAACTACCACTAACTAACCTGGAAAGCTCAAGATGCTTTTCCATAGGTTATTGACCTCGACTGACTCTATCTTAGGTTCCATTCACACGGAGTAACGTGCCGCGTGACCTGGCACGTATAGGGCGTGTGAGATTTTGAGCGCCGTAAAAGCTCCCATTGATTTCAATGGGAGCCTGGATCGTATACGCCGCGTTATTTTGTGGCCGTGATTTTGCAGACACAAAATAACACAGCGTATACAATCCAGGCTCCCATTGAAATCAATGGGAGCTTTTACGGCGCTCAAAATCTCACACGCCGTATATGTGACAGGTCACGCGGCACGTTACTCTGTGTGAATGGACCCTTAAGGTGTGCTAGAATAATCCCAAAGGGGATGTGCCATCTGCTTTTCTCCATCTTCATTGGTATAGTCCACCTCAAAGTTACATAAGGTCATGGCCTCATCTGCTGTGAGGGGCCCCTAAGGTCACCACTTTGCACCTGGCTGTCATTATCAGCAGTGCCAGCTGGTGGTAAAAATGTAGCGCTTTTCACAGAAAGTCCACAAAGGTTTCCTCTGTGGACTGTTTGCTTCAATTATACCTATAGGTAAACCGCTGGCGTAGGCAGGCATGCAGGGAGACAACAATCGTAAACAACCTTAAGACCACATAATGGTCCGCAGCAAAAAAGCGCGGCGGGAAAATCCGCAACGGCAACGCATTGCAGTTTTTTCCCCAACACTTTTCACAGAAAGTCTGCAGAGGTTTCCTTTCTGGACATTCTGTTTCCATTATACCTCTAGGGAAACCACCAGTGTTTCTGTAGCTATAATTAATAATTAATATAATATATATAATATAATGTTGTGATTTCCAAAACTGTGGTGGTTTTGGAAACTGCATAGTGTCTGCTGCGCATATTTTCTGACAATGTGTGGATGGGAATCACAATATGTGAATGGGGCTGTAAAACGCCGTGTTTTTTTCAGCTGTGGCCAAACCATTGTGTCTGCAAATCATATAAACTTTGAGGAATATAAACCGGTGGTTTGAAATTTCTGGTAATCTGGCACTTTGATGGTATATAGGATACAGTTTATAATTATAACTTGGACTGAAATATTTATCAAACACCCTTGAATCATTAAATGAGGTAAAATAGTCAGTTCTGTAAAGATTTCCCCAATGCTCCATGTGGGGAGGTGAAAATTACTGCTCATTAGGCGGGTGAAGCAACGATGAGCAGGAACCGCGCAGCAAGAACTCCATTAACATCTCATTTAAGAGTACAGTTCTGCTGCTCAGATGCTACCTCTCCTTAACCCTGTAACTGGTGGTAATGACACCAAAAACAGGTACCTGTAAAGTAAACTCCTCTGCCCAACCTAAGGGGTTATATACAGTATACCTTCTGGTTTGTAATTATTTATGTACAGTTGGTAGAATTTATGCATCTTCTTGGTTATAGTTATATGGACATACGTGTACAGTTGGTAGAGTTTATACATCTTTTTGCTTATAGTTACATGGGCTTATATGTACAGTTGGAAGAATTTATACATCTCCTTGCTTATTATAGCTATATGTACTTATATGTACTGTTGGTATAATATAAGCACTGTGCTGTATATAGTGGATTAAGCCACTTGCACCACTCTTCGGTACAATCCTTCATTGCTGAGCCCCTCTGCCAACAGAATCCACTTTCTTTCTGTCATCTTCATTTTTTTATACATGCCATATGTTACAGAGTGAACTTCAAACATACATCTCCTGTCAAATGAAAACCACTTTAATTTTCACAGCAAATCTCACAAGGTTAATTAGTTCTCTTAAAATATACATGGGGAGATTGAATCATTAGGAATGAAGACTGACGTGCAAAGAAGCCAAATTGTCTTCCCAGGCACAAAATTCTGATGAGAAATGTATTTTTTTCCTCTTCTGCTTGAAATATTAAGAGCTAGTGCAGGTTCAGGAGGGTCCACAAGAATAAGATGAATTAGAAAGGGAGAGTCAAAATGATTTGGAAAAATCCCATATACTAATTATATAAGCCCTTGATTGTAATAGATATAGATGCAGGAAAGTTGAGTTTATAATTTGGTAAAGCCCAATATAATATTATGGTGTTCCTCAAGTCTAGTCACCTGTTGTGCCGCAGTACAAGAGAATAGACGTTATAACACTGTTTACACAACCAAGTTTCAGCCACGAAACATGGGCCATATTTTGGCCGCATTTACCAGCCTGAACAGCATGTGGGGAGAGGGCAATATAGTTATCTATGATGCTGGGACATATTGTCCTATACTATAATCAGTAAGGGATAGTAAGTTGATGGGAGGCTGGGAATTCTAGCATAATAGATAACTATAGATAACTATACTGCTAGGAGTCCCTCTCCCCAAATGCTGTTCGGGCCAGTAAATCCAGCCAACACATGGACTATGTTTCACATCTGAAACTAAGTTGTGTGATTGTGGGATAATACTGCTCTCCATGGAAAGAAAATAACTTCTATAATAAAGCTATGTACAATAAAGCGGTATAACTACTAAAATACTTACTGCTTCCTGTACACAATAATATAACTATTATAATACTGCCCAAAGAACTGTGCAAAAGAATATCACTACTATAGTTCACACGGGGGCAATGAGGCAGATTTTGACAGCAGATTTCGCCTCAAAATCTACCTCGATACAATGGTGGTCTATGGAGACTGCTAGCTTTTTTTTTCTGCTAGAAGTTTTTTTCCGATAGCAGAAAAAAAGAAGCGACATGACCTTTTTTCAGGCGGATTCCACCTGAGGAAAGCAATAGAAGTGAATGGGAGGCGAAAAACGCCTAGCGTTTTTTTTTTTTTACAGTCCATTCACTTTAGGGGAGGGGAAAACCGCCTGGTGTTTTCGGAAGCAGATTTAAAAAAAAAAACTGTTCCAGAAAAATCTCCAAAAAACTCCTTTTTTCAGGAACAAAAAAGCCAGGAGGTTTTTACGTGTGAACTAGCAGTGATTCTTCCTCCTATGTATGAGAAACTAATTATAATTCTGCCCCCTATGTACACGAGTAGAACTGTTATAATGCTTCAAATTGTACAAATGCCACTAGATTGTTCTTTCTTTCTTGCTTCTTCCTCCATGTTTAATCATGTTCTGGATCAACTGCCCTTGGCTTAGTCCAAGGCTTGTTCCACGCATAGTGCAGTACTCACTTTTTTACACTGCTAAAATTTTCACGTTTTCTCTCTCCTCTCAACTTTTTTTTTAGCACCAGGGCAGCTGTGTCAGTCATAACTTCAAAGTTGAACAGAGGAGTCCTCAGTCTTGCAGTCTCAGGCCCGCTAGGTATGTAGATCCATTTGTGAGAGTCACAATCTTGGCCACTTCTAACTACTGCCACACAACTTGTATGCTTGCAGTTCCACCTCAGATTGCTGTGTGAGGTTGCATTAGCTAACACACTTAGGGTCAGTGCACACTGAGTTTTTTGGCTCCGATTTTGACGCTGAATCTTCCTCAAAATCAACCTCCAAAAAAGCCTCCCAACAGAGTGATATTGGGAGGATTTTTTTGAAGACTGATTTTGAGGCGGATTCAGCAACAAAACCCCCCCAAAAAATTCTGTGTGCACTGACTCTTAAAGTTACAGTTTACATATCACTTTTGCATTTTACGACATATATAGGAGTTGCTTGCCACACCAGCTACCTTCAAAAAAGGGCATTCATATTGTTCCTCTTGGTATAGATATACTAGTCTGGCAATAACCCTGCATCATGGTATTAGGCTTACTGAAAAAGTCATGCATGATGTTTAAAGGGATTCTACCATTAAAATCACATTTTTTCTCAATCACACGTAGGAATAGCCTTAAGAAAGATGTCTTCTCCCCACCGCCGATCGGTAGAAATCCCAGTTTTCGTCTCTTGCAGCACTGGGGGGCTCAAACAGCACTGGGGGCGTCCCCAATGCTGCGAGAGAAATCTCCAGCGCCGCACCTCCATCTTCTTCAGGAAAGGCCTCTCTGCGCATCTTCTTCCGGCGCTGGGTTCAAACTTCTAGGCCTCGGGCAGAGCCGACTGCACATGCCAGCAGCCACAAGAACAATGGCCATTTAGACAGTAAGTAAGCGGTCATTTTCTTGTGGCCTGTGGGCATGCGCAGTCATCTCTGCCTGAGGCCCAATGACATCACAATGGAACTCAATGACATCACAGAACTCGATGACATCACAACTGAGCTTGATGACATCACCATGGATCTCGATGACATAACTACGGCTCTCATACACGCCCGGCGTTACGTAGTCTGAATGCACCCTTAGATTGCTCGGGTTATTATGGTTTTATTGTGATAGTGGACTTGGTGACTCTCCTAAGTCGAGGAGTAGGATCCCCTGAAATGAGCATTTTTTCCCCCATAGACTATAATGGGGTTCGATATTCGTTCAAATAGTCGAATATTGAGGGGCTATTCAAAACAAATATCGAATATTTTACTGTTTGCTCATCTCTACATATTATGTATTACAACAATTTTTTTAACTTTTTTTTTTTTATCAAAAGTGAAAATTTATGCACCTTACACAAACATATAAAACATTTATTCCCAATTAACAACATAGTGCAACCCGTAGTTCACGGACCAAAGGGTAAAATTGGTTTCCAGTTACACAACTATCTATTGTAGTTGTTTTTTGGTAAACAATGTTTCTGGTTTTACCTTCAGGTTCATACCTGTATATGAAAAGATTTTTGGGGTTACCCACTTTAGAGCAAGCAACGTACCACTGTCCATGTGAAAAACACGGGCTCTCCAAATTAATGCCGGCTACTTTAAGTGATTGACCTTGTGCTTTGTTTATAGTCATAGTAAATGCAAGTCGGATTGGGAACTGCAAATGCTTAAAGTTGAAGGGCATGTTGCTTGGTAGCAAAGGAATACGTGGAATGAAAACATTTGCTTCCTTAGAGTTTCCCATAAGAATAGTGACTTCAATAACATTGGGCATGAGACTCTTAATGCACAGTCTTGTGCTGTTACACATTTTTGGTTGGTCAAGGTTCTGAAGCAAAATTATTGTGGCTCCTATTTTTAAAGTGAGCGTATGCGGTGGCATTTCAGGAGGCTCCAAAGAATTCAGGAACTCCAATGGATACGTTACGGCTTGTTCACTCTCCATGACTGAATCAATGGACATGTATGTGGTTGCTAGACCAGGCAGCCATCTCTGAATTAGTAGATTTATGGAGCTGACACTATCATTTTTAGGCGCAAGGATTGCACATTCACAAAGCCACTGATGGTTGTTAAAATTGTTACAAATATCAGGGAAAACTTGGTCAATAAGCTCCATTACTGAAGATGTCATTTCACTGAAATCTTCTGGAAAGGAGATGAGACCAGTAATGGAATCAGTAGGGAACCTGTAATTTCCAATACATAGTAGTAGGTGTGTAAATTTGTCCGCAGTTGTATTTCCCATCAAATGAACCCACATAGTAGTAAGCATTTGCTTCTGAACATGTATCCACAGATAAGAAGATTTTAGACAGGCATTCAGCTTATACACTGGTGTTGCTCCCTTAAGAACGGGTAACGTCTGGAAGATGTCACCTGCAAAAATTAAAACAATTTCCCCCATTAAACAATTGGTTCCACGCAGATCTTTCAAGGTGCGATCAAGGACCTCGACTGCTTTCTTGTGTGCTATGGTACATTCATCCCAAACAATTACTTTGCAAGTTTGTAATACCTTAGCTTTCCCAGAGCCGTTTGGCTGGGTTCAAACGGGTTTTTTTGGACTGGATTTTGACGCCGAGGCTGCCTCAGAGTTGGATCCAAAAAACTGTTAGCCGCGACTGGATGCCGATGCGGATTCCGCGTCAAAATCCGGACCAAAATGCCCTGTCTGAACCCAGCCAAAGTAATATTACAGACAGGAGTTTCTTACAGCGCTAGATTAAACAACAGTCCTAGTGCTGAATGAGTTGTGCGCCCTCCATTTAACTGGATCCTATCACTCAGACACAATTTTTTCTAGGTACCACGTCGGAATAGCCTTAAGAAAGGCTATTCTTCTCCTACCTTTCGTTGTCTTCTCTGCGCCGCCATTTGCCTACAATCCCGGTTTTCCTAGGTATGCAAATTAGCTCTCTCTCAGCACTGGGGGCGGGCCCCAGCGCTCAAACAGCACTGGGGGCGTCCCCAATGCTGCCAGAGACCTCTCTCCAGCGCCGCCTCCATCTTCGTCAGCAGCGTCCTCTTCAGCCTCTTCTTCTGGTGATGGCTTTTAACTTCTAGGCCTTGGGCAGAGCAGACTGCGCATGCCCACAGGCCACGAGAAAATGGTCGCTTACAATACTGTGCAAGCGCCATTTTCTCGTGACCTGTGGGCATGCGCAGTCTGCTCTGCCCAAGGCCTGAGGCCTAGAAGTTACAAGCCACCGTATACAAGCCCATGTATGGGTCCTAACTTCGGGGGCCCCAATCTCATGGCGGGGGGACGCTAGCGAGATGTAACCTGCGCATTATTCTTGTCCTGTGCGTGGAGAGGGGGCATGCCAAATTTCACCCAAATCGGGCAAGAACTGTGGATTTGTATAGAGCGGAATACTAAAGATCTTGAGTTTTATATATATATATATATATATATATATATATATATATATATATATATATATATATACACTCACCGGCCACTTTATTAGGTACACCTGTCCAACTGCTCGTTAACACTTAATTTCAAATCAGCCAATCACATGGCGGCAACTCAGTGCATTTAGGCATGTAGACATGGTCAAGACAATCTCCTGCAGTTCAAACCGAGCATCAGTATGGGGAAGAAAGGTGATTTGAGTGCCTTTGAACGTGGCATGGTTGTTGGTGCCAGAAGGGCTGGTCTGAGTATTTCAGAAACTGCTGATCTACTGGGATTTTCACGCACAACCATCTCTAGGGTTTACAGAGAATGGTCCGAAAAAGAAAAAACATCCAGTGAGCGGCAGTTCTGTGGGCGGAAATGCGTTGTTGATGCCAGAGGTCAGAGGAGAATGGCCAGACTGGTTCGAGCTGATAGAAAGGCAACAGTGACTCAAATAGCCACCCGTTACAACCAAGGTAGCCAGAAGAGCATCTCTGAACGCACAGTACGTCGAACTTTGAGGCAGATGGGCTACAGCAGCAGAAGACCACACCGGGTGCCACTCCTTTCAGCTAAGAACAGGAAACTGAGGCTACAATTTGCACAAGCTCATCGAAATTGGACAATTGAAGATTGGAAAAACGTTGCCTGGTCTGATGAGTCTCGATTTCTGCTGCGACATTCGGATGGTAGGGTCAGAATTTGGCGTCAACAACATGAAAGCATGGATCCATCCTGCCTTGTATCAACGGTTCAGGCTGGTGGTGGTGGTGTCATGGTGTGGGGAATATTTTCTTGGCACTCTTTGGGCCCCTTGGTACCAATTGAGCATCGTTGCAACGCCAAAGCCTACCTGAGTATTGTTGTTGACCATGTCCATCCCTTTATGACCACAATGTACCCAACATCTGATGGCTACTTTCAGCAGGATAATGCAATGCCATGTCATAAAGCTGGAATCATCTCAGACTGGTTTCTTGAACATGACAATGAGTTCACTGTACTCCAATGGCCTCCACAGTCACCAGATCTCAATCCAATAGAGCATCTTTGGGATGTGGTGGAACGGGAGATTCGCATCATGGATGTGCAGCCGACAAATCTGCGGCAACTGTGTGATGCCATCATGTCAATATGGACCAAAATCTCTGAGGAATGCTTCCAGCACCTTGTTGAATCTATGCCACGAAGAATTGAGGCAGTTCTGAAGGCAAAAGGGGGTCCAACCCGTTACTAGCATGGTGTACCTAATAAAGTGGCCGGTGAGTGTATATATAGATAAGTTTAGTTTCATGCAGAGGGGGGGAAATGATTAAGTCTTTCATTTCCTATGTTAGGGCGGGTTCACACCTGCGCCCGGTCTCTGCTTTCAGTTTCCATCTTCTGCCTAAGAAACTGGACAGGAGATGGAAACCGGCAGTAATTTTTCAAACCCATTCATTTGAATGGGTTTGCTAAGTGTCCGCCCGTGAGCGTTTTATGGTCTCCATGGCGAAACCATTTTTTTTTTAATCGGACACGCAGGACTTTGTGTCCGGTTAGAAAAAAAACAAAAACGTTTTGCCGAGGAGACCACATAACGCTCACGGGTGGACACGGTCTGCCGAGTTTCTGTCTCCTGTTGGCAGAAGACGGAAACTGAAAGTGGAGACTGGGGCGCAGATGTGACCCCGCCCTTAGTCTTAGGGTAAGTTCATACAGGTTTTTTTGGCCCGGAACCTGAGGCGGAGGCCACCTCAGGTTTCGAACTTAAAACTGGGTATCCACAACTGAAAGCTGGTGCATTGCATCGTCATCCAGCTGCGCACTCCGCTTCGGATTAGGCCCAATGAATGGGCCTAGTCCGGAGGAGGGTGTGTCTTCAGGCTGAATCGCGAGGCAAAACGGCCTGTAGAATGAGCATCTCGCTTCTTCCTCCGGGAGCCGGAACAAATCGGCTCCCATTGATGTCAATGGGAGCCATCTTTTTGGTCAGGATTTTGAGATGGCCTCAAAATCCTGACCAAAATACTCCGTGTGAACTTACCCTTAAAATTATCAAGTGGTGCATGGCATCCCTGAATTACTAAGAGTCCCTTTAGGATAGGTCAACAATGAAAGATCAGTGGCGGATTCAACACCTAAGACCCGCTGCTGATTAGCTGTTTGAAGGGAACATGGTGCTCAGATAAGTGCTGTGACCTCTTCAATGTATAAATTTCATGTATAAATTTCATAGTGGCCCCTGCCTAGTGCAAAATAATTACAGCCACACCCTATTCACTTCTATTGGAAGAGGCTATAGTTACATAGCATGGCAGCTATTAAATAGATGGAATGCAATGTAAACCGTGAAGAGGATGTATTGCAGTACACCACATTTAAATAGCTGATCAGTGAGGGTTCTTGTTGTCGGAACTCATCTCATCTCTTATTGATGACCTATCCTGAGGATACCTACAGATGTTTAAACTGCAACATTGAAATCTGTTGGTAAAACCCACAGCACTAATTAACAAGTTACGAGCCTAAAATCATACCTCCCAACGTTTGAAGAACTGAAAAAGGGACAAAATGTGGCAACTTTAGCTCCACCCACTTTTATGTTGACTCCGCCCATTCTCATTCATTTTCCATGTGCCCTCACACAGTATAATCCTCCTACAGTCACCCATAAATTATATGTCCCCCCTCTATCTCTCCCCCAGTTTCATATACACCCTTCATCTTCCCCCAGATTCATGTCCCCACATCTCTGCCCCCAGATTCACGTCCCCCCACTTTCTTCCCCCAGATTCATGTCCCCTCCATCTCTGCCCCCAGATTCATGTCCCCATATCTCTGCCCCCAGATTCATGTCCCCCCACTTTCATGTCCCCTCCATCTCTGCCCCCAGATTCATGTCCCCATATCTCTGCCCCCAGATTCATGTCCCCCCACTTTCTTCCCCCAGATTCATGTCCCCTCCATCTCTGCCCCCAGATTCATGTCCCCATATCTCTGCCCCCAGATTCATGTCCCCACATCTCTGCCCCCAGATTCATGTCTACATATCTCTGCCCCCAGATTCAAGTCCCCCCATCTCTGCCCCCAGATTTATGTCCCCCCACTTTCTTCCCCCAGATTCATGTCCCCTCCATCTCTGCCCCCAGATTCATGTCCCCACATCTCTGCCCCCAGATTCATGTCCCCACATCTCTGCCCCCAGATTCATGTCCCCTCCATCTCTGCCCCCAGATTCATGTCCCTTCCATCTCTGCCCCCAGTGTCATGCCATCCTCTCCTTCATCTGCCCCCAGATTCATGTTCCACCTCAATGTGTACACACAGAAACCTCTTAGACTCACCTTTTCCTTGCTCCCCCGCCGCTCTCTCTGCAGTCTCGCTAACACAGTTGTAGGTGCGATGTGACGTCATCACATCGTGCCTACACAGCCACTAGTCGGACTGCCGCGGCAAAGCAAGGAGCTGAGCTCCTTGCTTTAGTCGCGTATGTATTCAACTCAGACCTGCGTCCTCCAGACACAGATCTGAGTTGAAATCGGGACATACCTCCCTCCAACCGGGACCATGGGACACGTCACCGAAATCGTGAATGTCCCGCGGAAATGGGGACGGTTGCGAGGTATGCTAAAATCTACAGCACAAGTCACTTGGGTTTCTGGGGTTTTAAGCACAGCACTTTGGGCTGTTTGTTTTTTTTCTTAATCCATCCACTATGCTGCAACTGTAAATGCCTGCGGAATAGCTGCTGGTGAATTTTTGGTGGCAAACCCACAGCGAATTCACTTAGTGTATTTTAATGTTGTGGTGAGTAAAAAAATAAAATCATCTTTCTGCACAGTTGCATGCAGTCTACAATGTGGACACTAGATGGTGGCAGCAAGCTGATTCTCCCTTCTCCTCACATTCATGCCTCTGTAGACGCAGAAACTTCTTTTTGTTTCAAGATCAAAGAAACATAAAATTGTCAGCAAATGTTTTAAGTAACTGAAGCTGTAACTCTGCCTGTTAAGTCAGTTCAATCCAGATCCTCTTTACGGCTGAGGCCCCACGTTGCAGAAACGCAGCTTTTTTTGTTGTAGATTTTGTTGCGTCTTTTTCAGCCAAAGTCAAACATGTCTTTAAAAGGGATGGGAAATATATAGCAAGTTCTTATACTTCTGCTCACTGAAGACTGGTGTTATTGAGGTCATTTCTGGTGGTGGATGCACCATATTTCTGATGAAGTACACCATCCGCCGGGCCGTGTACCTGGAGGAAAAATAAGTTTCATGTATCATTTACGCTGCCATTCATGCTTATATGGAAAGAAGGAAGAATCTCCTTAAAACACATACGAAAATTCAGTTTTGAAATATACGTTTTTCCCAAACCTACATCTCTCCAAGAAAAACATCAAGGACATCCTGACATTCTGCAGGAAGTACAGGGATTGTACTACAGGTTAAGTTGCTTCTTCTGATGAAGACCCCATCAGACTGTTTGGGACATCTGAGAGAAGAAACGGCGGGAGCTGCCATGAGTCCTGTGTCATGTCAACAGTAAAGCATCCTAAGACCATTCTTATGTGAGATTGCTTTGCTCATCCAAGGGAGTGGACTCACAATTTTGCTTAAGAACACCACACCATGAATAAAGAATGGTATCTAGACATCCTCCATGAGCAAGTCCTCTTCATAACCCAGGAGCTATTATTGTCCATTCACACAGAGGAAAATGGTGAGGAATTTGGTGTGGAAAAAAAGGCCTCCCATTGACTTCAATGGGTTCCTTTTTCTGCTACAGAGAAAGGAACCCATTGAAGTCAATGGGAGGCTTTTTTCAGAGCTGAAATTCCACATCAAATTCCTCATCATTTTCCTCCGTGCGAATGGACCCTTAGATGATAAACAGTGCTATTTCCAGTATGATGGTGCACCATGTCACAAGGCAACAGTAATATCTAAGTGACTTAGGGCTCGTTCACATCTGCGCCCGGTCTCCATTCTGCAGGTTTCCGTTTCCTGTACAAAACAGAGGCAGGAGACGGAAACCTGCAGGACTCCTTCATACCCATTCATTTGAATGGGTTTGAAAGATGTCCGGCCATGAGCGTTTTATGCTCTTCGCCGCAAAACGTTTTTTTTAAACCGGACACAGAGTTGGACATGCAGTACTCTGTGTCCGATTTTAAAAAAACGGTTTCGCTGCGGAGAGCATAAAACGCTCACCGCCACTCACAGCCGGACCCGGTCTGACAGGTTTCCGTCTTCTGCATGCAGAAGACGGAAACCACAGAACGGACTGCCGAACGCTAGTGTGAACCTAGTGTCAGTGAGTAAAACACATTTTGCGTCCATAGCCAGGACACTCCCCAGATTGTATCGCATTGAGAACTTGTAGTCAATCCTGAAATAGCAGATGGACAAACAAAACCAAAGAAATTGTGATCAACTCCAAGCAATGATTAGGTAAGAATAGGTTACCATCAGTCAGGATTTGGCCCAGAAGTGGATAACCAGCATGCCTGGGTGAACTGCAGAAGTCTGGGAAAATACGGTTAACGCTGTAAATGATAAGTCTTTGCATAAACTTGATGTATTTGTGAAAGTGTAAAAACTTCTGAATGACTTGTACTTACTTTTACTGTAATTGAACTTCAGTATATCATAGAAACATCTGACTAAAAATCTAAAAATATTGGAGAAGCAAACTTTGCGAAAAACAAAATTTGTCTCAGACTGAAAACTTGTGGCCGTGACTGTAGTCTGCGCTGCACTCTCATTGGTTAAAGTGCATAAGCAGTCCATAGGTTTCCAGGGATGTTATTTTTAACTCCTTCACACCCTAGTCCAAAAGGGATATTACCCTTAACCCTTTCACTGCCAGGCACGTAGCTATTCGTGCTCCAAAGGTGGCAGTTCAGTAGCCGAGGACGTAGTTACTACGTCCTCCCTACTAATGCCGATATCTCTGGACTGCATCAACATATCTTGATGCTTTAAAATGCATTTTAAAGAAGAGAATCTCATCTTTAAAATGATACCAGGGACTTGATGATTATACTTACAGTCTTAGAGCGATTCACTGTTGAAAACACTATTTGTCATTGAGATCCAACTGCAGATCTCAATTCCCTACAGCGTTTCAACAGGGAAATTGCTCCAAAACCGTAAGTATAATCATCATGTTCCTGGTATCATTTTAAAGATGGGATTCTCCTCTTTAAAATGCAATTGAAAGAATCAAGATATGTTGATGCAGTCCAAAGATATAGAGCTCCAAAGTGTCCCCCTCCCTCCTGTCTAAGCAAGCAATTTGGGATCGAACAAGAAAGGGAGAGGGACACGGAGCAGTGCAGCAGAGAGAGAGAGATAGAGAAACGATCTGACTGTCTGCATAACTTGTATGTGACAGCAGGAGGGGGGTGGCAGGGACTCTATTGTCCCTATTAACCCTTCTCCTGCCAATCAGAGCGTATACTATACATTTGTCTCTGATTGTCAAATACAGTTATAATGTAATTCCCCCCTGAGCTTTACTAGTGGGGTATTCTTATGTTATACCTCCTGAACATAACCAGGAAGTTTGTTGGCACTGTGACCCAGACGTTTACCATTGTCCAGGTCGCAAGCCAAAAAAAAAAGGTCACACCAAACACTTACACAACATATACATAAAGTCGCAAATAAAGTTTATATTTCACCCAATCCCTGTCCTGTCTATACCTGAGCTTTCTACAGTAAAATACGTCTCTAGTGATGTCCGTTACACACTAAAATAATAGTAATAACGATTATCACTAGAGATGAACGTATAGTTTGCTAAAAATTTTTATGTTAAGTCCTATTTAATTTGCATGCGCAAAATGGGATGGCGCATTTCTGCGATTTTGGCGATTCTTTAACACCCGCCCCTGTAAATATATATATGTGTGGTATGTACTGTATATACATGTGTGGTATGTATGAACTCCTCACATATTGCAGTTTTATGGACAGTACATTATGTTTGCAGAAAGGGATTTCTTGAGCTGCACTTTAGTGGCAAATTTGAATTTTTGCGCAATTTTTGCTAGCAATCTCTGTTTGCCACAAAGTTGAATGAAGGTGGTTGTATATATAAACTATTAAATTGTGTTTTTATATACGGTATGCTGTGTACTCTGAAAAAAGTTAGATTTTGATATCATAGTCACCGTTTGGTAGGTGCAGTATAGCTTTTTAACATATTAGTGAACAACAGCTAAATCCTGCTTGTCTTCTGTATTCGTGTTTTAGGGAGTCTGAGCTCTTGTAGTTGATGTTTGCGGTACATATAGTATATTTACACATTGTATACACCATACGCTATTATTTTAAAAGTATTTTGTATATGAATGTGAGATTGAACATGAGTTTTAGGTGCAAATATGTGTTTTAGCGTATTTTTTCAAAAAATTATTTGTGTTGGTCGCAAAGTTGCACAAAGGTGGATGTGGCTATCGATGACCCATTAAGATATTTGTAATCTTCAGGTTGTCTACTTTCAAAAAATATATAGGGTTTAGGGGTTCACTTACTTTTCATGGTGTGTAATCCCTACATTTTATAGGATGATACTTTTTTAACATTTCCAGCTTCAAAGCAGATTTTTGTTCCTTCCAGTTCTAGCAATTTTCTGAAGACTCGTGCATGCGGGTTCAGGCCATAGTGATATGTATGAACTCTGCACATGTTGAACTCTTATTTTTAGGATGTTTGGTGCATTTAATTTTTTGTTTGGTTTCCGCTTTTAACAACTAATATACATTTATTTGCATTTTTTCATAAAACATTCACTTTAAATCAAAATTGCATGAAGGTGCCTGTTCGTATACAGTACCAAGTGGCATTCTGACAATGCTGCAGGTATGTACGTTAAGAAAATATATAGGTATGGGGGGGTTGGATGCTTTTCTAATGTTGCAATTTAGGTTTGATTTTTTCATCTCAAAACTGTGAAAATTGCTCTGGCTACTGGAGGTGCAAAATTTCCAGAGACCCTTGGCAGCGAAAAGGTTAACCCATATCTTTTGTGTGTCTTTTTTGGCTGTTTATTTGTAGTTGCCACATAAAATAAATGTGAAATTTATATTATGCTCTTGTTTTTATATGAGTTCAATTAACCCATATATGCCAATGTTTAGGTAGGTGAGTCTGGGAGAACAGAACTGTGAACATTTTCAGGCCTTCTTTTGAATATCATCACATGACCACCCCCCCTTTTGCAGTAAGTGGCATCACTACTCCCCTCGCTCAAGTGCGATTACAAATATATATATATATATATATATATATATATATATATATATATATAAGCTATAACCTCCCCATCTCTGCCCCCAGTATCTTGTTCCCCCCATCTCTGCCCCCAGTATCTTGTTCCCCCCATCTCTGCCCCCAGTATCTTGTCCCCCCCATCTCTGCACCCAGTACCTCCCCCCCCATCTCTGCCCCCAGGGTCTTGTCCCCCCCATCTTTGCCCCCAGTATCTTGTCCTCCCCATCTCTCCCCCCAGCTTCATGTCCCCCTTCTCTGCCCCCAGTTCACTTCATGTGCCCCCAGTGTCTTGCCCCCCATCTCTGCCCCCCAGTCACATGTTCCTCCATCCCTGCCCCCATCCCCTACATCGTCCCCCGTGTAGTATCTCTCACCTTTGTCTCTCTCTCCTCTGCTCCCTCTGCTGGCTGCCAGCACACACTGCTCCTGCTGGTCCCTGTGGCGTTTATGTAGCAGAGCAGGCCCGGCATCATAGCAACCAGACGCCGGACCTCGGCGGGGGACGATGTAGGGGGGGAACTGAAGCTGGGGACCTGTGGACACCCACCTGGGGACACCTCCACCCCCCTGGGACACCCCCTCCATCAACCCCCTCCCCCGGGACACCCCCTTCCCCCGCTGCACTGACCTGTATGTGTAGTGTGGGGTGCAGCAGCCTTCTCCTCCTCCTCCACGATGTGTGTAGGCAGTGTGGTATAGCTGCGGCTCCGGGACCCTGTGGGCGGACGCCATCTTCCTCACTGTGTCCCTGGTGAATCGGCACGCCCATATTCAGCCCCCAACCTATGGCGCTGCAGCCCTGGCTCCATAGCCCGCCCACAGCCTGCCCTGCACCAATAGGAGGAGCGTGGACAGACCAGCGCTGGCAGAATGCCAGCTTGTACAGCTGAGCCCAGAGGTGTGTTTGGAGGGTGACGGTGGCGATTTCGGGTGAATGACCCCCATTTAACCTTTTCGCTGCCAAGGGTCTCTGGAAATTTTGCACCTCCAGTAGCCAGAGCAATTTTCAGAGTTTTGAGATGGATAAATCAAAGCTAAATTGCAACATTAAAAAAGCATCCAACCCCCCCATACTTATATATTTTCTTAAAGTAGACACCTGCAGCATTGTCTCAATGCAACTTGGTACTGTATACGAACAGGCACCTTCATGCAATTTTGATTTAAAGTGAATGTTTTATGAAAAAATGCAAATAAATGTATATTAGTTGTTAAAAGCGGAAACCAAACAAAAAATTAAATGCACCAAACCTCCTAAAAATAAGAGTTCAACATGTGCAGAGTTCATACATATCACTATGGCCTGCACCCGCATGCACATATCTTCAGAAAATTGCTAGAACTGGAAGGAACAAAAATCTGCTTTGAAGCTGGAAATGCTAAAAAAGTATCATCCTATAAAATCTAGGGATTACACACCATGAAAAGCAAGTGAACCCCTAAACCCCATGTATTTTTTGAAAGTAGACAACCTGAAGATTACATATATCTCAATGGGTCATCGATAGCCACATCCACCTTCATGCAACTTAGTGACAAACACAAAACATTTTTTTTTTTTTTTTTTTTAAATGCACTAAAACACATATTTGCACCTAAAACTCATGTTCAATCTCAGATTCATATACAAAATACATCTAAAATAATAAGTTAAGGTGTATACAATGTGTATATATTAGAGATGAGCGAACAGTGTTCTATCGATCGGATATCAGGCTGTTCGATGTGTTCGATTCGAATCGAACATCACGTGGCAAACTCCAAAAAAATTCGATTCCCCTCCCACCTTCCCTGGCGCTTTTTTTGCACCAATAACAGTGCAGGGGAGGTGAGACAGGAACTACGACACCGGAGGCATCGAAAAAAATCGGAAAAAGTCATTGGCTGCCGAAATCAGGTGACCTCCATTTTAGACGAATAGTGGATTTCAAATCCGGGTCATATGAGAATGTGAACTTTGTGACTAAGAGACAGGGATAGCTGTACAGGCAGGGATAGCTAGGGATAACCTTTATTTAGGTAGGAATGTTATTAAAAATAACTTTTTGGGGCTCTATCGGGTGTGTAATTATGATTTTTGTGACATGAACTTTTTCCCATAGGAATGCATTGGACAGCGCTGATTGGCCAGAGTACGGAATTCGACCAATCAGCGCTGGCTCTGCTGGAGGAGGCGGAGTCTAAGATCGCTCCACACCAGTCTCCATTCAGGTCCGACCGTAGACTCCGCCTCCTCCGGCAGAGCCAGCGCTGATTGGCCGAAGGCTGGCCAATGCATTCCTATGGGAATGCAGAGACTTAGCAGTGCTGAGCCAGTTCTGCTCAACTACACCGTGTGCCGGTCAGCCCATCTGATATAGCAGAGCCGAGTGTGCACACTCGGCTCTGCTACATCAGATGTAGCAGAGCCGAGGATGCACTAGAACCCTTATGCACACTCGGCTCTGCTACATCAGATGTAGCAGAGCCGAGTGTGCACACTCGGCTCTGCTACATCAGATGGGCTAACCGGCACACGGTCAGACCTGAATGGAGACTGATGTGGAGCGATCTTAGACTCCGCCTCCTCCAGCAGAGCCAGCGCTGATTGGTCGAATTCCGTACTCTGGCCAATCAGCGCTGGCCAATGCATTCCTATGGATTCCTATATCCACACTCGGCTCTGCTACATCTGATGTGCCGGTCAGCCCATCTGATATAGCAGAGCCGAGTGTGCACATCTGATGTAGCAGAGCCGAGTGTGCACACTCGGCTCTGCTACATCTGATGTGCCGGTCAGCCCATCTGATATAGCAGAGCCGAGTGTGCACACTCGGCTCTGCTACATCTGATGTAGCAGAGCCGAATGTGCACACTCGGCTCTGCTATATCAGATGGGCTGACCGGCACACTCGGCTCTGCTACATCTGGGTACCAGCTAGTACTGTATATATGTGACTGTTCCCCAAAGGCCCAGGAGTTTTGCCTTCTCATCCTGGTCAACCATTTTTTGGGAGCCTTTCAGAGCTTCGAAGAGAATTGGCAAGCATGCAATAACCTCTATATTGCCCTAAATCAGCAGGGATGTTACCATAACTCCTTTGGCTCCTCTAGACTATCAAGGAGATTATCAACTCAATAAAAGATAATACCAGTCATAGATAAGCAGCAGGTATTCTAATGGGTGGGATGGCCACAAACTGTTTCAGCACAATGGACCCTTGTTTATGTGGGTGCCCTTGATAAAAACAAATTGTTCTTTGTGAACAATACCTGTAAGCCATCCATACCTCAGATAGCTTCTCCCACCACTGTTCAAATGCTTTCTTGAGTTGTGGGAGTCAGCAGTGTGGGTACAGTATACTCTCTAAACTCCTCACTATAATGTCTGAAGTGCCTCCTATGACCCTAGAGAACCCCTTTAGCTCTATCACCTGAAACTCAAGCAGCATGGATAGGCAGAGCTATGTGTGTCCAGACCACCCATGGAATAGTGATCAGCTCGGCTGCAATGGCTACGCTGGCTGTTTCAGGGTGTATACCTTATGGACCTAGTTTCCCTATGGAGTAAATGTTGGATGTGTAGAGTTTTAATCAACAGAAGGGTAAAGCCTGCAGGAGAATGTGTATGGCTGGAGCCCCGCTGTCATCTCATCCACTCACTGTCACAGCCACACACATTAACATTTCAGCTAATAGACTTGTCATCGCTGTATAGAGATTAGAAGATCTGCATCAGTTGCCAATTAACAAGACGGCAGAAGGTGCCCAAGTGATGGTGCCATTGACCTGGTTTTTATCTGGCTAGTTATCAAGCGGGAGCAGCTCCTGCCTGTTATTTGTAGTTACTAGATCCCAGCTTCGTATGATACCGAGAGTCATGTGACTAGGTGGGCAGCAAAAATGGCGAAATTCGTGGTGACATCAGTTATAGGAACTAAACAAAGCTTTATCACTTATACAGAGGTCTTCACCTTTCTAATATACTTTGTTTTGTCACCATTTTCTATCTCTCTGTCAGTGACTATTAGTACATTCTTGCATTTCAGAGTGATACAAATACCTGCAGTGATACTTTATAACAACTAACACAACAGGATGGAGATTTGTGCCGCTGCTGATTTTAGCTTACAGAAACTGTCTACACTGGAGACAATGTAACAATCCCTCAGCTGTGAGGGCCTGCCTGGCACTTCTGGCACAAGAAGAAAGTAATATGGGAATGGATGAATGTCTGGTGCTGTCTGTGAGGCAGTATATGTAAGACTGGTGTGTACCTGTATCTGAGTCTAAGTGTCTAAACTTCTCCATAAACTAGTAGTATTTCTACTGATAAAGAAAACAAACAATTCAGCATAAGGCCTCATGCACACGACCACGTGCGCAGTCAGTGAGCTAGCTGTGTTTTTCACAGCTAGCATACTGATCCATTCATTTCTACGGCCCCATATGCACGGTGCATGGGCTGTAAGTAAAACTCAGGATGGGTCCTATTCCTTTCCATTTGCGGAACTGGCTGCAATGCGGGGGCCATGGAGGCACAGGTGGTGGACGGCACAAGGATGACATCTTGTCCTGTTCACACAGCTGCCTGCAATTACCTGTATTACACTTTTATCACTCTCTGTAGAATTACACATCCCACAATATCTTCAGGGTGCAGGGATACTCCGGACTTGAAAGCAGTAGTGGTTAGATCTGATAGTGGTTAGGTCTGATAATCCAGCAGCTCTCTGAAGTTAATAAAAATTAGCCTTTAGTTCAACCAAAAATAAAACAACATATGACAGTGAAAAAAGAAAAATTCAAATAAAAAAAATCCCCATAAAAAAACTCGTTTTGAGACCTTTATCGTCTCTTATTCATACGCTATGAATAAGAGACTCTAAGGTCTCAGTCATTTTTTTTAAAATTTTTTTATTCACTGTCATTTGTTGTTTTATTTTTGGTTGAATCAAAGGCTAATTTTTATTAACTTCAGAGAGTTGCTGGATTATCCCACTTTTTTCTGCCTTGCTCTAACCACTACTGCTTTCAAGTCCGGAGTATCCCTGCACCAGTGGCGTAACTAGGAATGGCGGGGCCTCGTGGCGAACTTTTGATATGGGGCCCCCCCCCTCCGACCAACGCCAAAGACCTCGACCAACTGACCCCTACCCCCCCCGAATTTCTGCGCATACTATAATGCCCCACACTGGCCCCTGCACACAGTATTATGCTCCATATTGGCCCCTGCACACAGTATTATTCCCCATAGTGGCCCCAGTACACAGTATTATTCCCCATAGTGGACACCCATGAACAATTATTATACTCTGGGGTCTTTTCAGACCCCAGAGTATAATAATTGGAGACCCAGAGGGATACAAACATAAAAAACTACTGTTACTTACCTATCTCCCGGCTCCACTGCATTCTACGTCACTATCAGCCATCTTCCGGGACGTCATGTGACCGGGAGCCTGCATTGTGATGCATATGGATGCAGATTTGAGTAACTCCAGCGGGTAACAGCCTATAAAAAAAAACAAAAAAAAAAACGCAGTGGTAGCGGCTGTAGCCAGGCCCCTAATGTCTTGGGTCCTGTGGCAGCTACTACCACTGCTACCCCGGTAGTTACGCCACTGCCCTGCACCCTGAAGATATCACCACAAAGAAAATACAGCTTTCTACAATACTTTTTGCCTTTTTTTATACATTAAAGACAGTTATTGTCTCTCTGATTCATTCTCTCCTTGACTACTGTAACTCCTTACTAATCGGTCTTCCCCTTACTAAACTCTTCCCACTACAATCTATTCTGAATGCAGCGGCCAGGCTCATCTATCAGTCTAGATGCTATAGCGATGCCTCGGGTCTGTGTCAGTCACTACATTGGCTGCCTATTCATTACAGAACACAATATAAACTTATCCCCCTCATCCACAAGACTCTCCATAATACTGCACTTCCCTACATATCCTCCCTCATCTCTGTTTATCACCCAATCCGTGCTTTCCATTCACTCAATGACCTAACAACCCCTAAGACTAACAACCTCTCTTGCACCACTTACCTGCAATACTCTACCCCGGACAACACAGATTAACATCCAATTTCTACACCTTCAAGTGCAAACTAAAGACACATCTTTTCAGATATACCTATCAAAACTGCTAATGTAAAGCCTTCTGCAGTTAAAGTGCATAAACCAAACCCTCCTCTGTTCACGCTCCTGCATTACCCCACAGGATATGATGCCGTTTCTGACTGTAGTTTTATATGTTCAGGTGCACATTAAAGGACATGACTGATGATGGCTCATTCAGCTTTTTTATGTGTTATGAAAGAAACCTTTAACACAAAAATGTCTGGACCACTGTATAAGCAGTCCTACTTCTGATACCGCCTTTGCTACTGCTCTCTATCTCATAGATTGTAAGCTCTTTCGAGCAGGGCCCTCAGGCCCATTGTGTGAATTGACCATTTCTTTGTAATGTCTCTTTTATGTTTGTACTTTGAACCTACAATTTGTAAAGTGCTGCGGAATATGTTGACGCTATATAAATAACATTTATTATTATCTTTCTAGTGTCAACTGCCAAAGTTTTTTCTATTCCATCTTGCAAACCCACATTGAATATATCTAGTTCAGCATTCTATGGCTCATTCATGCTTTAGACTTTCTTCCATACTTATTGGCATACTATTATTTTTCACAAGTAGCGTCCCTTGGAATAACTTCTATCCTTAGCCATCTCTTCCTCTAGAGTTGTAACATAGTGAAAAATCAAAGATTAGAAATTCAGAACAGCAGGAAGATGTTCACCTTCTTTGTATCTAGTTGTTCTCCATTTTGGCAAGGCAAATCTGCAGAAACTCTATCCACAAACAACATGATCCATGGAGGTATTTATCATATCCAAGATAAGACCCGGTTCACATCTACGTTCAGGTTTCCATTCGGGGAGTCCACTTGGGATAAGCGGACTCCCCGAACGGAAACCTAAACGCATAGAAAAGCGGTTACTTGGAAAAACATGTGGATCCCATAGACTATAATGGGGTCTGTGCAGTTTCTGTTGGTTTCCATACAAAACATGGAGAGAGAAAAGTGCTGTTTGCAGATGCCTATTTTTGAAGGAAGTTGTGGTTCATAGAATCCACCATCCAGGAACCATTCACATCCATGTATCTGGGATCATGGGACTTCATGGAACTCATCCTCCATAGCCATAGTGGGAGAGGCAGAGAATTATATGTTATTTTGAAGTGGAGAGAGGCACCATACACCACCATGTTATTTTGGGCATCCCTCATCCCAAGTCTGAGAATAGCCATTACAGTGGAAATTACAACCCCCATTGTGAAGCTGCATTAATTGTCTGTTACCAGTTCACACAGTAAAGTTACATATTGGTACGACTGCATCATTGCGTCCTGAGTCATTCCTGCACATACCGTTAGGGCCCTTCTGAGCACCACTACACATTTCTAGGCAAGAGAGGACCCCTCTCCAACTGGAAGCGCCCTGGGGGAACAACTACCACCACCACCAGATATCACTCAGGCTGCTCCTGCCTCAGTGTCCGGCCTGGGAAGTGTGCTGAAGGAGCTTAATTGTGTATCCTTGACCTACCTGTGATATCACCACCACTATTACTCACATCCTCTGGTTCCCTCCATTGGGTTGCGGCAATCTGACTTAGCTGTTAATACAATCATGGCTATAAGTGTTAGCACTCCTGAAAATATTTCTCCCAGAAAATTATAGCAATTACACATGTTTTGTTATACACATGTTTATTTCCTTTGTGTGCATTGGAACAACACAAAAAAAGCCAAAAATTATATAATTTCAAAATTCTACAAATAGTCCGGGCAAACTTACTGGCTGCCAAAACTTATTATTTGGTTGCACACCCTTTGGAAAAAATAACTGAAATCATTCACTTCATTTAACCATCAACAATCTTCTTACACCTCTCAAATGAAATTTTGGACCACTCTTCTTTTGCAGACTGCTCCAGGTCTCTCATATTTGAGGGCTGCTTTCTCCCAACAGCAATTTTAAGACCTCTTCTCAGGTGTTCAATGAGATTTAGATACAGGCTCATTGCTGGCCACCTCAGAACTCTCCAGTGCTTTGTTTCCATCTATTTCTGGGTGCTCTTTGAAGTATGTCCTGCTGGAAGACCCATGGCCTAGGACGCAAACCCAAGTTTCTGACACTGGGCCCTACATTGTGACCCAAAGTCCTTTGTTAATCTTCAGACTTCCTGATGTCTTGCAGGCAGTCAAAGCACCCAGTGCAGTAAAACAACCCCAAATCTTTGAACCTTTTGTCTGTAGGTACTGTGTTCTTTTCTTTGTAGACCTCATTCTGTTTTTGGTAAACACTCATCTCGTCTGTCCAAAGGTTATTTTCCCAGATGGATTTTGGCTTAATCACATACATTTTTGCAAACTGTAGTCCAGCTTTTTTGTGTGTTTGTGTAAGCAGTGGGCTCCTCCTGGGTCTCCTACAATAGCATTTTATTTCATTCAAATATCAACAAAGTTCACACTGACTCTGATGCACCCTGAGCCTGCAGGAAAGCCTGAATTTCTTTGGAACTTGATTGGAACTGCTTATCCACCATCAGGACTATCTTGCGTTTCAACATTTCATTTCAGTTTTTCTTTTCAGTCTACAAACACAAGCAGATCCCATAACTTCCTTGACCCCCACATCCACAGGTTGACACCTTCATTACACACCCCTGTCTCTGCCCGAACCATTTCTAGGTGCTTAGCAGACAGAAATTTTCCATCTCATGTCATTGACATAAACAAGGAACCTGGACTTCTATGGACTGGAACTGTATTGTCTTTAACAACAAATCTAGGTTCTGTTTGGGATATGATAAAAGTCAGGTTTGAGAATGGTAGTCTCATGGTGAAAGCTTCAATCCTGCCTTTTGCTGTGGAGCGACACCATGCCCCAGTTGCTGGTGTGATAGTCCAGGAAGCCATTGCATGTGATATTCACAGGGGCGAACCTGCCCCTTTCACCGCCCGAGGCGAGCTACAGAAAGCCCCCCCACGGGGAGGAGGGGGCGGAGCATGGGGGCGTAGTGGAGGGGGTGGGGCTTAGCGCCGTTCGCCGGCAGAGAGCAGGCATGGAGATGACCTGCTCTCTGCCTGAGCGTGAGAGGAGGCTGCTGGAGCAGCGCTGCTCCAGTGGCCTCCCCAAACCACCACTCGGTGCTAAGCCAGTCCAGGACAGCTTTTTCCTGGACTGGCTTAGGTAACCAAAAATGCCGCCCTCCCTGAGGCCCTGGCATAGCGCCGCCTGAAGCGCTCGCTTCAGGTCGCCTCATGGGATATTCAGTCACTCATACTATTGATATGAGGAACACTAACAGCTCAGTAATATGTGCAGGACATCCTATGTCACAAGGCTGCAATTCCAACTGGCATTTTTCAGCAGGATAATGCTCGTCCACATAGAGCAAGGGAATCCCAGGAATGATTTAGCATTTATGGGACCACCTCACATGCCAGCTTTGGCAAGCTACAAGTGTGCAGGATCTGCAGGCACAGAAACAACATGTCTGCAAATATGCCACAGGATACTAGGATACTATACAGAACCTATATCCCTCCATGCCCAACTGTTTCCCATCTTTTATCCTGGCAAGAGGCAGCCCATATTAGAATATTAGAGCCTCCTTTTGATTGTACAGTTTTCTCCTATAAAATTCTCCAATCATTCTTGTATATAAAGTTATTGAGTGATACTGCCTTCTGAGCTGCTGTTTCTAAGCCCAATATGTGTTATACTATCTGCACAGCTACTACCGGTATATACGGTATAAACCTATGATGTATAATACTTTTGCTGAGCTACTATATCTAAGATTTTTTGTGTCATATAGCCTTCTGTATCCAGTGGCATAACTAGGAATGGCGGGGCCCTGTGGCGAACTTTTGACATGGACCCCCCCCCTCCCTCCCGACGCCAAAGACCTCGATCAAATGACCCCCCCCCCCCGCGCATTTCTGCGCGCTCTATTATGCCCCACAGTGACCCCTGCACACAGTATTATGCCCCATAGTGTCCCCTGCACACAGTATTATGCCCCATAGTGTCCCCTGCACACAGTATTATGCCCCATAGTGGCCCCTGCACACAGTATTATGTCCCATAGTGTCCCCTGCACGCTCTATTATGCCCCATAGTGGCCCCTGCACACAGTATTATGCCCCATAGTGTCCCCTGCACACAGTATTATGCCCCATAGTGTCCCCTGCACGCTCTATTATGCCCCATAGTGGCCCCTGCACACAGTATTATGCCCCATAGTGGCCAGGATCGGTAAGTATGGCCTATTTAAAAAAAACTAAAAAAAAACAACAGTAGCGGCTGTTGCTGGGCCCCCTAATGTCCCGGGCCCTGTGGCAGCCGATACCACTGCTACACTGGTAGTTACGCCCCTGTCTGTATCATGCTGTCTCCTGAGGCATATATCTGTGATACTGTTTAAAAAGTTGTAGTTAAGCTATCATGTGGGATACTGTCTGCGGAGCTGTTGTCTCTAATCCCATCATGTGTGATCCACCCTTCTTCTAGAGTGTATCCTCACGTAGTATTCGGTTGCGCCTGCTTCTACAGAGATATACAGGGATACTTGACTTGGTGTGTTGTAGGTAAGTAGTGAGAGCGCCGCTGCCCGCTGATCCCTTGTTACAGCCCTAGTGATGATGGGCAGCTTTTGAACTACAGCAAATGAGGCCAATCAAGATTACTTTCATTTCATTAATTCAAGAGCGCACTTCTATTCCACCACTGCCTCTAATTCCCCTCTGGTCTTGAATTATTCTGTGCCCATTATACACAGCTATTTTTCTCATGGATACTGGGAGCCGGGCTCAGTGTCAGATGCGGGGGGCTGGGAGCGCTGCACTACTGACCTGTAATATTATTCTGTATCACATTTACCTGGTAAATACGCTCTTCAATTTACCTTGTTGGATGGAAGTCGATCCATAGCGCAAAGAAGTACTGAGTAATTACATGATGCTCTAAAACTCACAGTCATGGCATCTTACCAGCTTTCTCAGGGGACATCATCCAGCTTTCCCAGACTCCTGAATAAAGTAACACATTCACACAGATTTGGGGATGAATTCCTCCCTCAAATAAGCAGCAGATTACACCCCGAATCTAAAAAAAAAAAGCATCCTGCTTGATCTTGTGCGGCTCGAGACTCCCTGCTGACTAGGCCCATTCATCTGGGCTTAATCAGCAGCAGAAAGCCACCAAAAGTGGGATGTCCTAGTTCCATTCCTTAGACCACTGAGGCCTCTGATTGGCCTCAGCAGTCATGGACTGCTGAAACAAGCTCTGGGGCGCTGCTGGACTAGACCGCAGTGGGTCACCAGAGACAGGAGAGTATGGGTTTAAAGAAATCTGTGATTCCTGGACAACCCCTTTAATATTTAACAACATAAGGGCCTATTCACACGGAGTAAACGCGGCACGCAATGTGCCACGTTTACGGGACGTTAGCGCCGCGATTTTGACGGTGAATGTTTGCGGTCGCGTTAACGCGCGTTTACGTGGCGCTAACGCGACCGCAAACATGCACCGTCAAAATCGCGGCGCAAACGTCTCGTAAACGCGGCGCATTGCGCGCCCGTTTACTCTGTGTGAATAGGCCCTAAGTGAAAATACTGGTGGCTTGGACCAAAGTGTACAATGTGTGACTTTACCCTGAAATGGGCCAATTTGGGAATGTGTAAAGAATAGAGATGAGCGAACAGTGATATATTCGAGATTCGAGATTCGTTTCGAGTAGAGCCTCAATATTCAACTACTGGATGGAATATCAAATCCCATTATAGTCTATGGGAAAAAATGCTCGTTTCAGTGGAAACCACTATTCAACTAAAGGAGAGTCACCAAGTCCACGAATAGCAGGAGGAGAGTGTTTAGGAGGAGCGCTGTGCAGTTAAAGCGCACGGACCCCATTATAGTCTATGGGGTCCGTGCGCTTTAACTGCACAGCGCTTGCAGTTGCACTGATAAAAAGTAAGCTCCCTTGTAACTGCAAGCTGCTAGCTCTCCCAACTAGCAAAGACAAGCCAAATCAACGCTGGTTCTGCAGCAGGCTCGTCCTTGCTAGTCAGAAGAGCTGGCAGCTTGCTGTTACGAGGGAGCTGACTTTTTTGTCACTTTTTTGGTGGAGTCTAAAATTGGACCACAATGGAGACTGCTGTGGTCCGATCTTAGACTACGCCTCCTCACAGACGAACCTCCGGCAGAACCAGCGTTGATTGGCCGAATGCTGTACACTGGCCAATCAACGCTGGTCAATTCATTCCTATGAGAAAAAGTCAGCTCCCTCGTAACAGCAAACTACCAGCTCTCCCGACTAGCAAGGACGAGCCTGCTGCAGAACCAGCGTTGATTGGCCGAATGCTATATGGCCGAATGCTATACACTGTATAGCATTCGGCCAATCAACGCTGGTTCTGAATCGAATATTTACTGCGAATAGCTAGTAGTATTCGATCGAGTATGAATATTTTGAATATCGTAGTATTTGATTGAATACCTACTCGCTCATCTCTAGTAAAGAATCCTTATTATAGGTTACAGTTGCTGAATTGGAAGGGGACAAAAAAAAGAAAAGAAAGCATGTTCTGAAAGGGGCCCAATTATGCCCCCGACTTTCAGTGGATAGAAATTCATTGGTCATATGGTAGAGAGTTCATGGTCATGTGATGGGCAAAGAGGCACACAACTCATCACATGACCATGGACTGTGCATCACATGACTATGGACTGATTTTTATCCACTGGAAGCAAAGACTGAATCACAGTAAGCAGAAGAGCTAGAAATCATAAGGAACTGATACATGATGTATATTGGAAAATGATATAATTTTTCATTATACAAACAGTAACATTTATTTGCTGAAACTGGACAACCCCTTTAAGTTTCTGGTCCAGCAGGTATAAAGCATTTTGAACTGTGATGGGTATAAGGAATACAAGTAATATGCAGCACAGCGGTCTGTGTGCACTCTACAATCAGATCTTGTGCCCTGGCTTAATCCAGGATAATGTGATGTTCCAGTCGCTCATTGATTATGATAATGCTGCTGTTATTTTGTAACCCAAAATTTTTAATTGGAAAAATGCAAAATGTAGCCTGCGAGGCAGCGTTCTGCCTCAGTAAAGCTGTACGCCCCACAGAGGTGCTGGTGGAGGGTCACACATCCAAACAGCTCGGTCGGGATATTTGATCATAAACTGAGCATGTTAATGTGCTGCATGTGTCATTTTTACTGTCCCACGTTCCTATTCTAAATGCATAAATGGCACATTAAATGTGGACCAAGAGAGTATTGTTTAGTCATAAAACAGTTCTACAGCACCAACTGAGAGATGAGGTGGGGAGGGGCAGAAAATAATCTTAAAGGGACGTTCTATAGAGATGCAGGGTATGAGAACATGAAAAGAGTATAAATTTCAGTTTATATACTTATAGGTACTGTATTGTTCATTTTGTAGATTCCTCTCCTGTGTTTACTCTGGAGAACACTGTTAAAATAGGGTTAGACATGTGTGTACTGTGTGCAATCTATGGAGAAGCACAGTGGTGTCAGTCACACTTGCTGAAGGGGGTGCCACAGATGGCCTCACATCCCAGGCTTGCGCCCACAATGAATAGATTGTACAAGTTGCACACAGAGCTGTTATTTGGATACTGTATGTTTGTGTCATTTGAGCACTGTATGGCAGTATATATTGTTTTTGTTTGGACTTTTTCAGTGTATGATGGTGACGTTATTTAAGGAACTGTTATTTGGGCAAAGTAGTTCATTGTGACTTGTATTTGTGAAACAAATTGTGTGGTTCTTACAACTAGTTTCTTTTTGATGCAGTATAATCTCAATGTCACTATTAATAATGAAGTCATTATGGGGTGTGGTTAGCATTAGTGAAGGTGTGGCTTATGTAGGCTTAAAGGGAAATAGTCACCAGAAAATAACCTATAGTTTATGTAAAGTTTTTAGAAGTATTTTTTGAATATTTTGATGATTTTTTAAATTTTTTTCCATCTAATCTATATTTTATTTAAAAAAAAAAAAAAACAACTGCAGTATTCAAAGTAGCCACTAAGTCAAATAATGTGCTCATACTTCTTGCTCTGTATGGTTCTATCTTTGCAGTAGCTGCCTCAGTTTTCAGCACACTGATGGTCACAGCTATCACATAGATAAGACACAGAATCACAACAGTCACAATAGGTGATTTCCCATTTTATCAACTCCCTTCTTTGCTTAATGACCTCTGCAAAGGAACAGAACGTCTGGAAAATTCCCATAGACCTCAATAAGTCCCTTTCAGTCTATTGTGTCTGTGGCTCATGGCCCACAGGGCCACTTTAACCATGAATTCAACGATACAGCTGTTGTTTGGGCCTCAGCCACACCCGATCGAGCGGGACAGTCCTGCATTTCGGATGCTGTTCCAGGCAGCAGGAAGTGATTTCAAATGTTCCCTGCAGGTGGAAACCATAATGTGTGCCGAGCTGCAGACATTATTACAGCTAGAGCTTGCAGGTCCATGGTAGCAGGCTTAGGTGGGTATTATTTGTTTTGGTTTTTTTGGGGTTTTTTTTGTGTGGTGGTTGAGGGGGCAGGGGACTAGTTATGGTAATGGGGAAATTAAATTATGGGGGGGCCCACTTAGAAAAGTTTGAACAGGGCCCACTAATGGTCTATCTCCAGAAAAAAGGAAGTCATAGACTATTTTTGGCGTAGTGGCCACAGTTTTCAGATTTTTTTAAACACCTGCATAAATAATATATAGAATATGTTTAACATAAAATCATGATTTAAAGGGGTTATGCACTTATCTCCTATGCACAGGACTTATCCCTTATCCAAGGGGGTAAGTGTCCGATTGCTAGGACCCAAACGCTGGGTCCCTCAGTGATCAAGAGGATGGGAGACCAAAAGCTTCCTTGTGAATGGAGTGGCAGTGCCTTCTGTTATAGGCTCTACATTCACTGCTATGGGGCTTCCAGGACTGTAGTCTTCGGCAGCGTCTGTAGCCCCATAGAAGTGAATGGAGCAATGATCATGCAAGATTGCTGACACTCCATTTCCAAGGAGGCTTTAGGGGAAATTTCATTCCCTTATCCTCCTGATCATGGGGAAACCCAGGGGTCAGGCCTTCAGCGATCAGACACTTGTCTACAATGTCACAAACCCTTTAACCCCTTAGCGACCCTTGACGTAACTGTACGTCATGGGTCGCATGGGGATGTATGGAGCGAGCTCACACGCTGAGCTCGCTCCATATACGGCAGATGCCGGCTGTATCATACAGCCAGGACCTACCACTAACAGCAGCGGTCGGTGCCCGAGCCGATCGCTGCTGTTAACCCTTTACATACTGCGGTCAAACGTGACCGCAGTGTGTAAACGGCGCCGGCGGCATGGGCGCCGCCATGTTTTGCCGATCGCCGCCCTCCTGAACGTCACAAGAGGGCGGTGATCGGTTGCTATGACAGCCGGAAGCCTATTGAAGGCTTCCAGGCTTGTCTCTGCACTAGATCTATTAGACGATGCCAGAGGCATCGTCTAATAGAAGTGCTGCGATTTTCCTATTCACTGCAATACTGTAGTATTGCAGTGAATAGTATGAGCGATCAGACTCCCTAGGTTTCAAGGTACCTAAGGGGTCTGATCATAAATGTAACAGAAGAAAAAAAAAAGTTTTTAAAAGTATTAAAAAAATAAAAAAAAATATAAAAGTTCAAATCACCCCCCTTTCCCTAGATCAGCTATAAAAGTAATTAAAGAACATTAAACATAAACATATTAGGTATCCCTGCGCTCCAAAATGCCTGAACTATTAGAATATTAAAACATTTATCCCGTACTGCGAACGGCGTAGCGGCAAAAAAAATAAAAACAGCCAAAAAGCGTTTTTTTCAACACTTTGCCTCCTATAAAAAATTGAATAAAAAGTGATCAAACCATCGGATCTTTCCCCAAATGGTATCAATAGAAACGTCATCTTGTCCCGCATAAAAAGACACCACAACCAGCTCCATACATGGAAATATGAAAAAGTTACAGGTGTTAGAACATGATGACACAAATTTTTTTTTCTATTTTGCAAAGTTTATCATTTTTTTAAAAGTATCAAAAAATTTCAAATACTATATAAATTTGGTATTACCGCGTTTGTACTGACACATAGAACACAGGTAACATGTCATTTGTACCAAACAGTGAATGCTGTAAAAATTAAACCCATAAGAAAATGGCGCAAATGCATTTTTTCTCCAATTGCGCCTCATTCTGAATTTTTTTCCAGCTTCCCAGTACATTGCACAGCATATTGAATGGTGCCATTACAAAGTACAATTTGTCCCGCAAACAATAAGCTATCATGTGACTCTGTGAACTGAAAAATGAAAAAGTTATGGCTCTTGAAATGTGAGGAGGGAAAAACGAAAATGCGAAACCAAAAAATGGCCTGGTCCTTAAGGGGTTAAGGAAAAGGTCATTTTCTTATGATAAAATACTTAAAAAAAATGAAATTATGACAATAAACAGATATGATTAAGGGGATATTGTCACTCCTTAGGGAGAGACCACCATGTAGGTGTGTGGAGTCTTATACAGCCATTGTCGCCCCACTGTGGGGGATTCTGGGAAGAATATGCAAATGTGTTTCCCAGGATGTAAATAGGAAACACTGCCTCAGTATGCTTCCCTCTATTGGAAGCAGCTCCCTTGAACATCATGCCCGACTTTCCAACAAGCCTTTAATTGCAATGATGTGGGATGGCCATTTCGATCTAATTGGATCTCATAAGCACAGGCAAGTCAGTTCTCCCTAGACTGTGCTGATGAGATCCAATCAGATCGAAACGGCCGTCTACAGTTGGGATGATACTGACTTGGCAAAATTCCACATCATTGCCATTAAAGGCTTGTTGGAAAGTAGGGCATGATGTTCAAGGGAGCTGCTTCCAATAGAGGGCAGCATATTGAGGCAGTGTTTCCTATTTACATCCTGGGAAACACATTTGCATATTCTTCCCACAGTAAACAGATATGACAATTGTCTTTATAACCCCATTTTAATTACATGCAATTACTCTTATATCCAAGGGAGTATGTGCAGACACACCCTCAAAGGGGTTGTGGACCATGGAGATGGGGAGACCCATCTGAGATTGATCACAATCTTCCATTCAAGTAGGCTAAGCGGACGTAGATGTAGGGTCAAATTTCCTTACCAACGTGATTAGAAAAGAAGGGAGAAAGAATGGACAAATGCTGTACCTTTATTCTGGAGCTGAGGGGTGTAGGGGCATGACCCAGGCCCACAAAGAGGCCTTCATTTTTGCTTTTCTCAACATGCCCCTATGCTTCTATCCCCTAATACAAATAATCCCATGACAGCGATCCCCGCAGACGCCTGCCAGCAGACCCTGTAATTTTTGCTCGCCTTTGTTTACAAGCCGTGAACAGATGAATGATTAATATTAGTGAACAGGATATGGTTAGTTAATGCAGAGCCACCCAGGGTTAGCAGGAACCTAATGTAGCATCATCTGGCCACAAATTACAGATGATATAAACGCTCTGACAATACCTGCCTCATGATGAATCGTGTTCACTCTTCGTAAACAACATTTGAACTGATTTGGTCTTGGGTGATTAAAAAAATTTTTTTTTCCGCTCATTTTGTCAAATGCGAGATTAAAAGTTGTGTCTGACGTGAGATTAAGAATGTGAAAAAGCAGAAAGAAAGAAATGGAGAATGAATTGTTTAGGACGGATTGTTGCACTAGGAATTACGTAAAACAGTCCAGCCATTTTTATCAGGTGTCTTTGAGGCACAGTATAGGACCATACATTTTACCTGAAAGTTATTGACGACAAGCTAGAATCAATCCAATTGGGAAGGGGAAAGGGGATAGTATACATAACTAGAAAATGCCGTTCAACTGCCCAGCCCCCCCCCCCCCCCTCTCCTTACGCAGCAACCCAGTAAAGGAGTGTACTGAAAATTGCAGTAGTAGTAGCAGGTTTTAAAAAAAAGACTTTTCACCACCTCTACCAATTTTATCGCCTTGAATCTGTGAATACGTGTCGCTCAGGGCCGCACCTCTAATGAGGCGACGTGAGGCAGCCGCCTCAGGGCGGCAGTTTTGGAGGGGACGGCAGCCACGGGACTTTTTTTTTTTTTTTTTTTTTTACCTAAACAGTATTAAAGTTAAAGGACCTTTGATGATGTCAGTGATGATGTCATCAAAGGTCCTTTTGAAATTTGGCATCTATCCAGGATCTGCATTAGGAGGAGGAGGGGGGCTGTCAATCGCTGTTTGTAAAAGTTTCCATACACACATCAGCTTGCTGTGCCGCCCCTCCCCCTCAGCATCGGAGTGTGAGGGGAGAAGTCTCTTGCAATGTCACAGCTTACTCCACTGCCAGGCAGAGCTGCACAGGAATTTCCTCCATGTCCTGTGCATCCATCAATTCAGCCAAAGGTAAGTGTATATTCTTGGGTAAAATATGTGTATATGTGTTTACATTATGTGTCTTATATACTGTGTGAGTCCTGTATGTGTGTAGATAGGTGTGTGTGTGTGTGTGTGTGTGTGTGTGTGTGTGTGTGTGTGTTGTATATGAAAAAATATTGGGAACAGGGGAAGGGGAAAAAAATAAATGTTCACTGCAAGACAGATATACAAATAGATGATCAAAAAAACTCATGCTAACAAAGAAGAAGGGGCACACCTTGAGGTCATGCTTGTCTTGAAGTGTTTCTCCATGTTTTAATTTTTACATCTTTATTAAAAGTTAAGTTTTATTATAAAGAAGAACTGGATTGCTGGATTTTTACTCCTAAGGAAGTCATATGTTGTATATGTATGTGACTGTATGTGTGTGAGTAGATGGGTAGATCTATCTATCTATCTATCTATCTATCTATCTATCTATCTATCTATCTATCTATCTATCGTATCTATCTATCTATCTATCTATCTATCTATCTATCTATCTATCTATCGTCTATCTACATTTTCTAGTGCGGGGTGCAGTTCAACTATCAGGGGGGTATGTCTACTCTGGGTATGGAAGGCATAACAAAGCTGGAGATACTGGTAGAACCACACCTGGGATATGGAGAAGTCACTCTAAAGGTCTGCAAAGGTCTTAAATATCCCGTTATCTAAGATATGACTAAGGAACAGGACTCCCTTATCCCTCCACCCTTCAAAGCCTATCAGCACAGTAAATTCAGGCAAGCGAGTATTATGCCACAAAGGAGTAAATGTAGTAAAGCCACATGTACCTAACAGTTTCTTCCCCCTATTCCACACCTTGTATAAGAGGGCTAATGTGGGGAGTCAAAAACGAGCCGTCGGTGGGGGACCGGCCTCCAAAACAGCCACCGGAACAGTCCAAGGGGTATCTTGAACACATAGGTGGCCCAAGCGTACTGAAGCCAGCGGAAGTCCCCAACCCTAAAGCTGCTGCAATTGCGATGCCAAAAAATAAATCCAGACATTCAGAACCGCTAAGCCTCCCTCCGTCTTGTTCCACTGCAGTGCCTCTAGACTGATATATGCTCCCTTCCTCTGCCAAATTAATTCCCTAAATATACTGTGAATTTTTCTAAAGTATTGCATTGGTATCCACACTGGGGAATTATGGAGAAGATATAATAATTGCGGCATAAGGACCATTTTAAGTAAATTACAGCACCCTACAACTGAAAGGGGGAGTTTACACCGAGTCTACTTTATGTCGCATTTTAGTTATAAAGGGTTCTAAAATTAGGGACAAAAATGACACAGGTCTGGCAGATACTACCACCCCCAGATATTTAAAGGAGTCTACCCTTTGCAAAGGAAGTCTTTCATATAGCAGTGACTGTGGCAGCTGGTCGACCGATAACAAGATCAATTTGTCCCAATTTATTTGTAGTCCAGACCAAGCCCCAAAGTCCTGTATTATAGCCATTACCCGTGGGAGTGAGGAAGTTACATCCCCCAGATATAAAAGCATGTCATCCGCATACAGCAATACTTTTTCTTCTAAGTCGCCACAAGGGAAGCCCACAAAATTTGAGGCATCCCGAAGAATGCAGGCAAGGGGTTCAATAGATAGGTCAAATAATAAGGGAGACATTGGGCAGTCCTGCCTGGTGTCCCTGCCCAATTGAATAAACTGTGACAACGTCCCATTCACCTGCAGTCTGGCCCCTGGGAGATGATATAGCAATTGAACATGGATTATGAAATTAGGTCCAAACCCCATCGCCCTCAGGACAGCCCATACATGAGTCCACTCAACGCTGACCTGGAGCCAGTAGAGGCTGAGGCCAACTGCAGGTTAAGAAATAACCTCCTGATGTTGATAGTTGTTGAGGAGTTTGGCATGAAACCAGACTGATCAGGATGGATCAGCTCCCTAACATCTCCTGATAGGCGGGTCGCTAACATTTTAGCTAGTAGCTTAACATCAACCGTCAAGAGGAAAACGGGTCTGTAGGAGTCTGGGTTGGCTGGATCATTCCCCGGTTTGGGAAATAGCACTACTACAGCTTCACTCATGGAATCCAGGAGTCTTCCAGACTCCAGCGCATCCTGAAAGATTTTGAGAAAATGGGACAGCAAAATGTCCCCATATTGCTTATAAACTTCCCCTGGTAGTCCATCCATCCCAGGGGCCTTATCATTTGGAAGAGACTGGACCGCCTCTTCAAGTTCCGTCAGGGACAGTACTTCCTCCAGATGATTTCTGGCGGAGTTGGACACACGAGACAGAGCAATACCTCGTAAGTATTCGTCTACAGCCTCCGGAGTAGCAATCAATTTAGAGGAATAGACATCTGCAAAATAAGAGTGTATGGCTGTTACTATATCCTCAGTTGAGGTCACCACTGTTCTGTTGCTACTTTCCAGTCTCGCAATATGTGAATAACTCCCCTGTGCCCTAATAACTAACGTCAGCAAATGTCCTGCACTCTCCCCCTCCGCAAAGAAACGCTGTTGAGTAAAAAATTGTTTATTCGTGTCCATGTCCATTAAATTGTCCCTATATTCAGTCGCCACAGACTCCCAAGCCCACTTATGTCTCTCTAAGATATACCTGCTCAGGTTGATGTACCTGGACCAACGTTCTCGTCAATCGTCTACTATTAGTCTTTTCGGAGCTAATCTCCTGTATATAAAGTCCTCGTATATAAGCCTTCAAAGCATCCCACACTACATCTGACGAGGACGACCCCACATTAAGTGCAAAGAATTCCCTCAGGGACGCAGACAATGGGGCTCCCACCAATTGGATCCAGAAAGGGTGGACCTTCCACGGAGCTCTAGAGCCTGACACAGGCTCCCCCAGAGATAGACAAAGCCTGCTCCTGTCTGACACTGCCCTCCTGACAGTACAGAGTATAAATAGCATATCAAGCATCAAAAGAAACAGCATAGATTGCTCGGGGAGAGTGGGAGCTAGAGAAAAAATATCAACTATGCTGGAATCCTTAGAGCAGCACCTATTAATTGATGTAGAGAGCTGGATTTCGGTGTGGTGAAAGTTCCTCTTTAACGTGACGATAACCTCTACCAGACCTTCCAGCAGTCCCTGAAGGGCTGGATGAGGGTGCCATTGATGGTGAACGCAGGATAGGTCACTTGGGAGAGTGTAGAGAAATGCAATAAGTCATAGTTTATTTGAAACATATAACAGAGATACAGTTCTGAGGAACACCACCAGGCTGGAGCTGAGGCTCAGTGATAGTACTCCCGGGGGTCAATTTCCTTTGGGCAGTCTTCCCCTCAAAATAGTGTGCTTCAAATCTCAAAAACTACAAAATGACTGGCTCAGAATCATAGCCATGAGGTCCTTACAAAACTAACCTTGACAGACACAAAGCCCATAAAAATGAGCATGATTACGACCCATCTCCTGACTGCTGATGTTCATGTAGACCTGGCTATAATCAGGTTGTCGGCCTGATTATATATGTAACCAGCATACACTAACTCTCTCCCAAACTGGAGTGGAAGAGAACAGACGCTTTTCCTCACTAGAATGTCCTGTTGATTGCTGTACCATCGTCTCATCTCAGCCAAATGGTATGACCCAGTTATAGCAATATGGTGTAACTGTAACAATGACAGTGCACATTCTCTTAAAGCGGCAATAAACAAGTTGAAATACACATAATATTGTGCAATTAACCAGTTCCGTTTCTCAGTGTCTCACATAGTTTAAGTGGGCCCCTGAAAACGTGACCCCCAGGACAAACCTGATACTTACTATTTCTTTCACTACCCTTGAACACCAGGGAATTTTCAGTTAACTATTTACCTGCCTTAGACCACGAGGGATTTTATGAATAAAACTGTATAAAAAACGTGTTGGGAGTTTAGCTACTTTTCTTGTTGTCCAGGGTCCCATAATTTATAAACCTGTACTTGTGGTAGATGAGGGTTTGCATTGTGGAGAACCCTTCCTCCCTCCTTACCTACACATGCTCTAATAAAGTAGACAACCCACTTATGTATAGGATACCATAGGGTATTTCTAAATTGGGGCAGGTACCCAGGGACTGGAGGCTACGGAAGACTTCTATAGTGATTGAATTCTGTCTGCCATGATAGATTACTTGTAATAAGGTTTGTGTATACACAGTCAGGCTGCTGCTTAGAAAGAACCCATGAACTGCACTTCCCATATTTAGTAGACAGGGATCCTGTAATTACAGCTGCTTTCTATTGTGTGAATTAACATATATTAACTCAATGTGAGGTGGGGGGAGAACCCAAACCAGAGCTACTGCAATCCAGTTACTTATGAGCGGGTCTTAATGTGAGGTGACTGGGGGGTCATTCTTACACTATCTACATACATTTATGTATATTATGTGGCTTTCTTTGTGCTTGAGCAGTATAGGTTAAGCCATATGTCATCCATGGCAAGTAATTATAGTTCACATGAAGGGTAAAATTACTGAGGGTATCAGTAGATCATTAGTTGCTATGGACAACAGCGCTGCTTTTCTTCTAAGCTTTATTGGTCACTACAAGGTTGAAGCTGGTCCACAAAATGGCTGCAATGTTCCCTTTTGCTTTTAAAACATATATGGCATACATCAGAGATTGTATGATATTAGTAAAGCATGGCTGAGAGACACAGAACCGAACCTTTACTATGTCTAGTATTTTACTGAAAGGGAGTTACAATATCGGTTACAACCTATTGACAAGCAGCAATCTGTTTTCTACAAGAAAGTAAACATATTTTTATAATTTTATACAAATAAGAAAAATTTCTCTAAGGCCTTATTCACACATCATCATATCATGTACTAGTGGTATCTGCATTTTTCAGAGACTCCATTTGTACCATTTATTTCAATGTGTTTATTCGGACATCTTTAGGTCTGCAAAGAAACAACAGAAGCATGTCCTTTTTTTCACTGATGCATCATGGAAGCATCGATGGAAGTCTATGGGTCCATGAAGAAAAAAAACAGAGGTCATCCATGTGTCATTTGTTTTTTACAGATCCAGGGACATACAAAGTATAGGAAACAAAACAAGAAAAAAAAGTTGATCTGCTAGTCAAGAACATGACGTGAAAAAGTGGCTCAAACATGGACGTCACATCACCCACAAATGAGCAGGGAGGGCTGCCGTGAATAGGACGGACCTCATACACATGCGGACACGTGAATGAGGCCTAAAACTGTGGTAGTCTGGAGCCATACCCGCTAACACGCTACAATCTCTACAGTAGAAGCACTGTGAATAAGATTTCTACATATTTCATCCCCATGCTGCACATCAAACCAGCAGGACTTAGTGACTTGTGTTGCGAGTTTAAAACCTGCACCATGTGAATTATTGCTGCGAGTTACACTCATGGATTCTAACCTTTGCAATGTACAAGTTGCATTATACATAGTGATATCCCAGTTCAGGGGTAATGCACACAGTGATGTCACTTTATAGGGATAATACTTAATATGACATCATAGCACAAGGATAACACACACATAAAGAGATCACTCTGAACTCAATGTGCAGACAAAAAAAGTCATTATAATTATGTCACACTCACATGCAGTTGTTAGGACTGTGTGGCAGGTACGGCCAAGAGAGCAGGGTCACAGACTGTTCCGCTGTCACTGCTCAGTCCAACATGCATGGGGTTAATTCCCTTCTGGCTGATGGGCGTGGTCGGTCTGCTGACTAACAGTGGTGTCAGCCTATGGACACCTGGCTTGGGCACCTGGGCTGGTTGTTCAGGCCTACTTTCCCTCCAGGAAGGTGGCAGATTTTGGCAGCCCAGTGCTCTAGCCTCAAATGCCAAATGGTGCACGTTTATGCAAGTCATTAGTTTTGACAGCTAGCTGCCCTAGTTAAGTAGGTAGTGAGAATCTCCACCCTTTTTGTTAAAATTGTGGGAACCCTTCCCTTAGTCAGAATTGTGGGAATCTCCTCCCTTAGTTAGTATTGTGGAATCTCTTACCTTAGGCAGGCTGCTACCTGTGGTGCTGCACAGCAGGTAGCTGTGGTGGGTGCGGCCCAGTAAGCTACTGGGAGCACACTGTCATAGTTAGTTTATGTTTGTCTTGCAGTGCAGTAACTGCGAGACTTTAGAATTCACTTGTGGCTGCTGTGTCCTGCAGAGAATTATCTTTAAGTTACTGTGTTTACCCAGATGGTGTTGTAGCCCGGCAGTGACATTAACTGTCGGGCCTTGTTCACACCAGGGTAGCTCTGCGGCTCAGAGCCCAGTTGGGCTCCGCAGGATATTTATTATTTAGGTTTTTTTTTTTATAGTATCCTGCTGACCGTAACAATAGTCATTACAACTTCCAAGAGAGTAAGGGTTGGTTTACATCTGCGTTGGTATTCTGTTTGGGGGAGTCTGCATGGGGACCTCCCTGAATGGAATACCAAACGCATTTGCAAGAAGTGTGCAGTGAAAGCACACGGACCCCATAGACTATAATAGGATTACCAAGTGCTGATGTGAATGAGGGGTAAAAGAGGAGCATTCAGTTTTCTTTTTCCATCATCCATAGTTATCACTAAATACACCCCTTAATCGATGACCCTGTTACATCTGCTACTCTGGTAGTTACACCTATGAAAAAATTATATTACTAATTTTATATTGATTTTATTCATTATATACAGAGTATAATAATTATGTAACATATATATTGGGCATATAAAATATATGCAAATAAAATAATGTATTTCAGCACTAACACTAACATTTGTATTATTAAAAGTCAATGGCATAGCTATAGGGGGTGAAGAGATAGCTGTTGCTACTGGGCCTTGGACCTTGATGGGGCCCCAAAGGTCCCCCTGTCCCATAAAATATACCACTATTCATAATGACACATAAATATTGGCCCTAATAGAGATTTTGTTTTGGAGCCCAGGAACTTCAACTTACACCTCTGTTAAAAGAAGTATGTATATAATATAAATAATCATAAATCATACTATGAATAATGGCTAGACCCTGGAATAACAGTTTCTTCTCTCATCACACATCACGCTGCTGTAATATATGAATTCCTTTTTCCAGAAAATAAGATAATTAACATTTATGATTACGCGTAGAATACCTGCGCTGTGTTTCTCTATAAAAAGGCAAAAATAAAGAAAAACACTCCTTTTAATTAACTGATAAACTATTAATCACATTTTTTGCAACGTTAGGTGACACATTATTCATTCAGATGGGATGACGGGGAACTTCCACTAATCACATCTGATTTGCCCACATAGACTTGATTGAAACACATATACAGAGAGGAAAGCGTTGGCTTTGTCGCTAATCTTCAGAGTCTGCTGCTGAGTTAATAAGGGCAATTTTTTTCCCCTTAAATGAGACCACCATTCCTTAATCTGCATATCAAAATCAAGAGGAAGGTAATTGCAAAACACATATTCCTGAAATCTAATCACTATACAACTTTAGGGTATTTTATTGAAGCATGTGAAATTATGGACAGAATATTAATGACTGGAGCTAATCAAACCCAATTAGTGATTTCTAACAATAGTCGCATAAATATACAAGTCAGGTATCTGAATGCTTTAGAAAACTGTTAACCCTGTAAAAGCCAGCACATTTCTTAATGTAAAACAATTGCATGAAAAAGATAAATTCTGAATTTCCCTTCCTATTCTTTATACTAAATCTCCACTATATAGTTTGTATGGGGCACCACAGACTTAATGACCTAGCTTACTCCTGGTTCACATTAGCGTATGTGTTCCGTCCGGATGTAGTCTGCATGAGGGCCCCCCGAACAGGATACAATAACAATTGCAAGCACTGTGCGGTAAAAGCACACGGACCCCACAGACTATAATGAGGTCCGTGTGTTTGCCGCCAGATCTCCGCAGGGATCATTTGGACAGGAAAATAGTTTACAATCTACTTTCCTGTCTGCATGATTCATGCGAGCAGCACTCGACAAACACATGGACCCCATTATAGTCTATGAGGTCCGTGTGCTTTTACTGCACAGCGCTTGCAATTGTGTTTGGTATTCCATTTGGGGGGTCCTCATATAGACTCCCCCTGGACGGAGTACAAACGCAGATGTGAACCAAGCATAAGCTGAAAAGTTAGTGACCATTTAAGGCTTCAGCCATGACGTGACTTTTTGATTCTAATTATTGAGTAGCTGCTCAAGCCAGTCAAGCACACAACATCACATACAACTCAAATTTAGATTGCAACTCAATAATTAAAACTAATTAGTAGTGCTAAAAAACAGTAGTAGTAGCCCTGGCCTAATCATGTTGTCCAGCTTTAGAACTATATAAAGCAGGGTTCACACTACCATTGGCTTCTGTTATGAAGGTGTCTGTTTAAAAGAAAAAAAAAAAATGGACACCTATCATAACAGACATTGACTGACACTAACTGATGCTAAGGGCTCATTCACATCTGCGCCCGATCTCCGTCTGCAGACAGAAGACGGAAACCCGACAGTGTCTGGCCGATAGTGCTATGGAGTGTTTTGTGCTCTCCGCGGCAAAACTTTTTTTAACCAGACACAAAGTACTGCATGTCCGACTTTGTGTCCAGTGGAAAAAAAACAGTATCGCTGCAGAGAGCACAAAACGCTCACCGCAGGTTTCCGTCCCCTGTCCAGTTTCAGGCAGGAAACGGAAACCTGCATAACAGAAGCCGGGGCGCAGATGTGAACCCGGCCTTAATGATGTCAATATGTCTGTTTTTTAACTGATGCGTTTAACGGATCAGTTAAAAAAAACTGACACGGTAGTAGCAGTTAGCATTAGAGATGAGCGAGTACTGTTCGGATCAGCCGATCCAAACAGCACGCTCGCATAGAAATGAATGGACGTAGCCGGCACGCGGGGGGTTAAGCGCGCCGGCTACGTCCAAGCGGAAGTACCAGGTGCCTCCATTCATTTCTATGCGAACGTGCTGTTCGGATCGGCTGATCCTAACAGTACTCGCTCATCTCTAGTTAGCATCAGTTGGTGTCCGTTTTTTATACTGTCCATTTTTTTTTGCTGTTTATGCTTTCTGAGCATGTGCATAAAATAAACGGACACAAAATAACTATCAGTTACTGTCCGTTATATGTCCGTTGCCCATAGACCTCAATGTTAAAAAAATAACGGACACTTGCTGTCGGTTTTTTCAAACAGACAGAAAAGTCCTGCATGCAGGATTTTTTTGTCCGCATGAAAAAACGGACATGGTTGTAAACGCACACTAAAGGACACAAGATAAAATCTCATTGAAATGAATGGAAATTGCAAATGGACCAGCTAGTGTCCGTTGCTAAAATCTTGTACGGACAATAGTCACGGACACTGCTGAGCGGACACCAACGGTAGTGTGAACGCCCCCTAACATAACAACAAGTCATATTCCTCCTCTGGGCCCCTATTGCTCCCATACCACCACATTCCAGGTTCTTTCAGTCTGTATGTTTTGGTTTCCAGCAATTATGTTTCAACATGTTTCTATGTGACTGCTGCGACCAGTTACTGACTGGAGTGGACACCATTGAATTCACTGGTGCAGTCAGTAGTTATTACAGCAGTTACATTAACTTGCGTAAACATTAGCTCTGGGGCAAGCACAGAGACTGTAGGAGAGATGGAAGTGGGGCATAAGACAGACACTGGTCTAGATGTTGAATATAATTTTTTATTTTTTTTGCAGACTCCTAGGCTTGTTTTGGCATTTCTTCTATTACAGGCTGCTCTGGGCAGGTATTTTGCTATAGGGGACTATGAAATGCAGTAGAAAGTGTTCAAAACAAAATACATTCTTTAAAATGTTATAGCTAAAAACTATATCTGTCCCAGCAAAACAAAAAAATGCATTCCTGGTTAAAATATAAATTAAAACGATATACATCTGGTATCCCTGGAACAGGCAAAAAATTATGCCTGTAAGAAAGTCACACAAATACTCTTTTTCTCAACTTCCACCCTATTCTGAATTTGTTTTCCAGCTTTCCAGTACATTGTATAGAATATTAATTGGCACATTATGAAGAATTATTTGCCTTGCAAACATTATGCCCTCATATGGCTCTGTAAATGGAAAAATAAAAAAGTTTTGTGGTCAGAAACGAAAATCGAAAAATGCCTGTGGCAGGAAAGGGTTAAGGAAGGGGTGCATGTTTCATTCCATATCAGACTACAAAAAAAAAACAAAAAACAGCTAGGGCTGAGTGATTGTGACCCATATCAGAGTCATGATTAATTGAAGATTTTATCTTGATTACGATGAATGAACGATTATTTTAAGATACTCCTCTTTTTATATGCCACGCCATGCCACTGAATTTTGGTTTCAGTGACTCACATAACAGCAATCCCGACTAATAGCATATAGTTGAGACAGGATGACATGATTACTAAATAATTGAAATAACTGATATTAGTGAGATTACATCGATCAGTTGAGCTGACTTTCGTTTAGTTATTTTTTGATGAATTGCTCAGCCCTACGCTAGGTCCTGATAATTACTAGAGGGACACAGTTCTCTTGCCCTTCCAAACAACATGGCCCACAACCCATAGATTGCCATCCCTACTAGCTAAGCTGTTGGAGCCTCCATTAACTCTTCTGCTTGCTCTTTAATACCACAGCTGCCCACATCGATTGGTCAGGAAATTATAGGACTCATTGGAACGTGTTGGTAAGACCTTGGTTGGAACGTTGTGTAGTTGGATGTTGTGGCTTCTTACAGAGTCATTCCTGACTGTAAGTCAACAAGAAAAGACATTATTATTATTATTATGTGTTTGTCTCGAGTTTCATTGTAATCTTGGCTTAATTATCTGATTACTCCCTCGTTTCCATGGTGCTATTTTATGTTTTATTGAAATTCTTATTCTCTTTTTTTCTATTCCTCTCACCTACATATCTTACTTCCTTTGTTGTCTGTGTCACCTGAAAACAACACAAGCGGCCTCTTTGGTCACTTTGGTGTGCTGAGTAGGTGGAAAATATTAACATTTCTTCTTCCTGGCCCTTAGAAAATTGCAATAATTAAGCTTTACAGTATTTTTTTTATTTTGTCATTTAATTACTGTAATTAACCCTCACTGCTCTATGGCGGTGATGAAAATCTGCTGCAAAAGAATGGGTTAAAGGAATTGTCCACTGTTGAAAAGTATTTATACATTTTAGAGCATGTAGGATGAATAGTGGGAAGTATATAACAGAATGCTGAGCCCTATATGGAAAACTATAACTGCTTTAATGCTTCCCCTATATAACCAAACTACTATAATACTGCCCTTATATACAATCATTTCACTACAACAATGCAGTCCCTTATGCAAAAGAATTTAACTACTTGATATTGACTCATATACAAGAACTGACACCTAAGTGCAATGTCAGACTGGGATGTCTAGGAAACACCAGTGGAATTTTTTTCAGGACTCATTGCCAAGACCCCAGGCAGATCATCTGTGTCAATTTGCACCACAGCACTACCTAAATCCATTAGTACACTCTGTTTACTTTTTTACATGTCCCACAAGGGGGCTTGAAGCTGGGATTTCAGGTCCCCAGTGCAATGTCCTGCAGAACATTGCAAATTAGTTTCTTTGGGAACTGTGCATAGGCAGTGCGGAGGCCATGGCCTGGCTTCCTGACTGCCATGGCAACCCCTCGGAACCCACAATCTTATTGTGGAGAGGTGATCTTGCCCCTGGATTCTCTGATTGCCTTGATCGCTACTGATTATGGCATACGTGATTATGGCAGTGTGCGGCAAGCCCACAGACCCCATTATAGTCTATGGGGCCCGTGCGCTTGAACTGCACAGCGCTTGCAGTTGCGCTTGTGTTCCGTCTGTAGGGGTCCTCATGCGGACCCTTACGGACGGAACACATTAGCACGTGTGAACTGGGCATAAGTGTAATGGCGCCGCTGTAAGCTCTTACAGTGGGTAATGCCGGAGCTGCTTCGGCATCTCCGCTGTAAGAGCTACAGCAGAGGTGCCCTCTGGAGATGCCCTCCCTTCCCTCCCCCCACCCCAAGATTAAAATTAGCCCCGGGCCGGTCCCCACCGGCCCCATACTTTTAAAGTTGCAGGCCGGCTCCTGCACGACGAGCTCGCAGGAGCCGACCTGTTCTGATGACAGCCGGGAGCCTAATGAAGGCTCCCAGGCCTGTCATTGCTATATTACTATTGCAGCTGGTCTATGATCATCCGTAATAGTAATGTAGAGAATCTCCCATAGATGGCAATACACTTGTATTGCTGTCTATGGGACTTGCAATCAAATGATTGCAGGTTCAAGTCTCCTGGGGGGGAGGGGGGGGCTAATAAAATAGTGAAAAAAAAGTTTAAAAAAATATAATAAATAAAAGTTCGAAATCACTCCTTTCCCTAGAAAGGAGCACACCAGCACCTGATCTCTGTTATGCAGGTTTTCTGTCGGCAGAAGACGGAAACCGACATTCGTTGTCCGCCGGTGAGCGTCTTCTGCTCTCAAGTGGCGAAACTGTTTTTCCTTTTACCGGACTCAAAGTCCTGCATGTCCGACTTTGTGTCCGGTTAAAAAAAACAAACCGTTTCGCCGCGGAGAGCAGAAGACGCTAACCGGCGGACACTTTTCAAACCCATGAATGGGTTTGAAAACTGCCTGACGATTTCCGTCTCCTGCCCAGTTTCTTGGGCAGGAAATGGAAACCTGTATAACGGAGATCGGGCGCTGGTGTGAACCTGCCCTCAAAGTAGAAAATTACTGTGAAACATACACATTAGGTATCCCTGTATCTGAAAGTGCCCGGTCTACTGAATATAGGGTATTGGCAGTGCTCCTATTCCGTCGGGAAGGGGTTAATAGGAGCACTGCAGATACCCAATATTCAGCAAGGCTGAGTTCCAAGTAGGGTCCCCTAGACCTCAAGCTCAGGGAAGGGGCAGACAGACAACCAAAAAACCCCCTCCCCTCCCCCAGCATCTACTGCACCCAAAAATTCCAGCCATTTTAATTTTTGAAATTTTCCAGTAGCTGCTGCATTTCCCCCCCTAGGCTTATACTCGAGTCAATAAGTTTTCCCAGTTTTTTGTGGTAAAATTAGGGGTCTCGGCTTATATTCGGGTCAGCTTATACTCGAGAATATACGGTAACACCCCAATAGTGTTCAGCACTAATAATATTTAATGTAAACTCCTTAGCGCAGAGGATAAGGAATATAAATGGCTTCTTTACCTGTGTGCTCCCATGGGATGGAACATATGGAAGGAACAGAGTGAGAGATTTACAGCTTTTTTTCCCCACAGTAATAAATGACACTACAAATCACGAGCTCCGTTCTGTATGGCAGTGAACTTTGGGAACGTGCACATCAGTTGGTGCACTGAACGCCTCAGCCTCTGACTGCAGAACACATCTGTTCAACAGGTCACATGTGTCTAAATGTCAGAGAATAAGACCAAATATGTGTTTGACCTCTGTCTGAGCCAAAGAACTGTATTGTCAGCTGGAAGTTTTCTTTAAGTTACCGTCTTTCTTCATAAGTCAGATGTTCACACAAGTCCTAAAAGTAGATAAAGAGAATCACATCAAACAAGAAAATTATCCAATCAATTATTTCAATAATTCAAATATTATATCAAATATTTCAGTATCTGATGTGACTCCCTTGTGTAGCAAAAACTGCATTTAGCAGTAATTATTGATTTGTCCTGCACATCGACCTAGAGGAATGTTAGTCTATTCCTTCATAGAAAACAGTTATATTGATCGGTTTCCTCCTATAAATGGCTCTATTGGATTACAAGTGCTTTTGGGGGCAAAAAATGAATTTTCATAAAAAGTCTGTTAGTGCTATTAATAGGTTAATAAGTACACACAAATACCTTTAGCAATGATTTCTGGGTTCTCTGGGAGATCCTGGCATCCTCTGCATTAGCTTCCCAGCTACATCTTCCTGTGCCTTTCCTACAACTCCCATGATTTCTTGGTCTGCACTCAGAGCTGACTCACTCCCCCTCCTTTTTTCATTCTCTCTGCCTCCCAGTTTCCCTATGTACCCTGCCCACTACACCCACAACAGTCATCTTTAGACTCCTAGGTTTTACGATAAACATTCTCCTTTGGCTGTAATATTGTAATCACCTCCATATGTCATCATTACAGTCACAAAGAGAAAGCTCCAGGACAACAAAAATTCTTGATGTTTTTTTATTGCCATTTGCTAAATACACATAGTGTACATACACACAGTATATTATACTCCACAGCAGCCCCCGCACAATATAATATGGATTGCAAATGTGCAGTCCATATTTTATGGCACTACATGCTGGCAGGATTCGCTAGTATATACTGCCATTGTGTCTGTGCAAAAAAAGAGGTTTCACGGTGGAGAGGCTGTATACGGACACTGGCGGTTTGCTTTAAAAACCCATTGAAGCAAATGGGTTTTTAAACTGGCCGTATGCAAGCCGTCCCCAATCTGTTTTTGTGCAATTTGATGGAATCACAGCGGACGGACAGCAGGTGCAAGTGTGGAAGCCCCCTTAATCAATGAGTGTCAGTTGAAATAAAACTGACCCTTTGTGTCAGTTTGTAATCAGTTTGTGTCTGTTTTTGACCAATCCGTTTTTTTTTTCTTCCCTTGCAGAAGGAAAAATGGATTGAACTGGGCCTGAGTGCTCTTACTGTTATGTACAGATTGGGGTTGAGCCGATCTTGAAATTTCTGGACCATTTTTAAAATCCGATTTCCGATCATTTTCCATTCAAACCTGATCCCGATCCCAATGCAAATCAATGGGATTTTTTTAAATAATCGGAGATCGGATTTTAAAAACGATCCTATTCACTACACAGCATGTAGTCCAAAAATTGATTACATTTTTGGACCCCACATTGTGTAGTGATTTACCTCCTAGTGATAATAATAATAATAATAATAAAAAATTTTTTTATTTCTATAGTGTCAACATCTTCCACAGCAGTGTACAATTTGTAGGGTTCAAGTACAGACAAAAAGATACATTACAAAGAAATAGTCACTTCACACAATGAGACCGAGGGCCCTGCTCGCAAGAGATTACAATCTATGAGGTAGAGGGTATACAAGAGGTAGCAGGGGCGGCATCAGAGGTAGCAGGGGTGGCATTGCTTATACAATGGTCAGACAATTTTGTAATAGATGTTACTGTCATTACACAAACATAAAACTTTATGAGCTGTCACCAGTTGTGTCTGTTAACATGCAGAGGGTACCTGGACATATAAAGTTAGCCTGAAACGGCACCATGTCGTGTGGGGTAATGGGGGAGCATGAACAGAGAAGGGTTCATTTTAGGGACACTAATTATGGTACAGAAGCGTTTACATTAGAAATTGTGATAGGCCTGTCTGAAAAGATGTGTCTTTAGTTTGCGCTTGAAGTTGTAGAAATTGGGAGTTAATCTGATTGTCCGGGGTAGAGCATTCCAGAGAAGTGGTGCAGCTCGGGAGAAGTCTTGTATACGAACGTGGGAGGTTCTGATAATAGAGGATTAGGTCATTGGTCTTAGGTCATTGATTGAATGGAAAGCACGGATTGGGCAATAGACAGAGATGAGGGATGAAATGTAGGTGGGTGCAGCATTATGGAGAGCCTTGTGGATGAGGGTGATAACTTTATATTTTATTCTATAATGAATAGGCAGCCAATGTAGTGACTGACACAGACCGGAGGCATCGCTGTAGCGTCTAGACTGATAGATGAGCCTGGCCGCTGCATTCAGAATAGATTGTAGAGAGGAGAGTTTAGTGAGGGGAAGACCGATTAGTAAGGAGTTACAGCAGTCAAGGCGAGAATGAATCAGAGAGATAATAAGTGTCTTTAATGTATCTCTTGTAAGGAAAGGGCAGATTCTGGAGATGTTTTTGAAGTGGAGGTGACATGAGCATGCGAGTGATTGGATATAGGGGGTGAAGGAAAGGTCTGAGTCAAACACATCTTCATAGTTTCCTGTCTATCAAACAGTCAAAGTTGCTTTCCCCCAGCTTGCAGAAGAATACAGGAAGTGAGAAGAAGAGACAACAGGCAAAGCTGCTGAGACAGGGAGATGAGAAAACATCTTTAGGCCATGGCCTCAGGTGGTGTAAACACCATGGTTTGGCCATGGTGTAATTGTCTTGTCTGGAATCCCATCTGTCACTAGCGATTCCCATCCACACATTGCAAAAAAATACGCGCAGCGGAAACTTTGCTATTTCCAAAACCAGTGTGGTTTTGCAAATCGCATTATGGCAATTATAGCTACAGAAACACTGGTAGTTTCCCTATAAATATAATGGAAACAGAATGTCCGGAAAGGAAACCTTTGCAGACTTTCTGTGAAAAGTGTTAGGAAAAACTGCAATGTGTTGTCGCCACAGTTTTTCCCTAAACACTTTTTTGCTGCAGACCACTATGTGGGGGCCTTAAGGTTGTTTAGGGTTGTTGTCTTCCTGCATGACTCACGTTATCTTGAGATTCAGATGTCTGGGCTTTTCCTTTAGAACTTGCTGGTATAATACAGAATTCACTGTTACATCAATAAATGGCAAGCCTTTAGGAACCAGACGCAGCAAAATAGGCCCCAACCATGACACACACTATATTTCACAGATGGTATGAAGATTTTATGCAGTTTCTTCAAACATAACATTTCTCATTTAAAGAGTGCCTTAGTTTTCATGAAAAGTTGAATTATGTACAGGGTCTTGCCCTTCAGCCTGTTCCATGACTGCATAAGCCTTCCTACATGGATGCAGCATATTTTATATTTGTCTCAGGCTGTGGTTGTGTATCTGTCCCCCTCCCCTATCTATTACTGATAATGTTCTGCCATGAGTAACTAAGCAATAGCAAACTATATACTTTAGAAAAGCCTAAGTGACCATAATATGGGAGATCCACAAACACTGGACTGTAAATGCATTCAGCCAAACAGCTAAAACACAAGAAAATAACAATCGGTGAGCAGAATCAATAAAGCTGTTTGCTGTCTGTGAATAATATCTCATCTGTAATCACCCAAGCAGCCAGAGGTAGATACAAGTACTGTATATAGAAGACTTTTCTTACATTGTAGGGTGTGAAATTTGGAGAATCTTCAGTCCTTTGCGCAAAAGCAAGTTTGCAGACATGTGTTGTGACTGAGGAGCATCAACCCTTCCCTACGCCAATCACTGTGAAGAGAGAAATGAACATCCCACTCACTGTTTTTCTGTCTTGCCTCTATCTCCTATCTAGGGTCATACTTCTCTGAGTCAACTGCAAATTAGTTAGAAGTGAGACACCTAGTGGCAGGAGCTTTGTAGGGCTTTTTCAGGCAGAAAGCAACATTTTGAATTAAAGGGCATTACATTTTGGTCCAGGATCACATCATGCCCTATGAAAGGAGACTAAATTGTCTGTAAAGTTAGTGACCATTAAACAAAAAAGCTGAATCTATATACAAAACATTGTTCCAATAGTCTTTTAGCTTGTCCAGGTGATTGTTAGCAAACTGCAGATGGACAATAAAATTTTTTGAAAGAGGTGGCTTTCTCCTTGCAATCCTGCTATGCATACCATTTTTGTCTAATTGTCCTATTGATAGTGGACCCATGAATATTAAAGGGGGATATGGATGACCAATTTCCTGGGACAGCACGGTTCCCAGTAATACTTAGATGAAGTCTGTGTGGAAGCACTGCAGCACCTAATGCCTCTGTTACAGTTTGTACGGCGAGTGAGAAGTGCTACTTCAGGCATTTAAACATTGCTGGAAGCTGTAATGTTCTGAAGCAGCTGACCTGTTTGGGTCCTGGATCTTGCACCTAATATTGATGAACATTTTGGTTCCCTTTATCTACTGAGGGAAAGGTAGCTCGGTAGGAGCAATGGTGTGGACCCAACCAGTCAGAGAGAGGGACACAGAACTATAGTAAAAAGATTTAAAAAAAACAAAACAAAAGAAACCAACCCCACCCCAGAAAAATACACCTTCACATCAGGCACAAAAAATGGGCAAAGTAAAATACAGCCTTAACTTCAGGCAGAACAGTGTGAAACAAAATCCTGCTCATCTGACGCTAACTAACAGTAAATGCTAACTGTACGTGGGGCTTACTACCAGCCACACGAATCTACCTAAAAAGAGTACAATACCGTTTCAGCAGTTTCACAGTGTCAGGACTAGGGTTGAGCTGATCTTGAAATTTCAGGATCATTTTTAAGATCCGATTTCTGATCATTTTCCATTCGAACCCGATCCAGATCCCAATTCCGATCCTAATTCAAGTCAATGGGATTTTTTTTCATAATCGAAGATCGGATTTTAAAAACAATCCTATTCACTACACAGCATGGAGTCCAAAAATTGTTTAAATTTTTGGACTCCACGCTGTGTTGTGATTAAAAAAAAATCCCCCGACTACTTAGTCCCCCTGGTGTCCGCTTACCTGCACAGATCCGCTGCCCGTTCTTCTCAGTCCGGTCCTCTCTCATTGACATGCCTTAAGAGCGCCGTGCGCGCCCCCACCTCCCTAGGCTAGTATTAGAGATTATTGGAGTAGGCAGGGCTTGTTGTGGCTTAGCCACAAGTCCCGCTTTCTCTCAGCATCTCTAACACTAGCCTAGGGAGGCGGGGGGGGGGGGGCACAGGGCGCTCTGAAGGCATGTCAATAAGAGAGAAGAAGAGCGAGAAGAACGGGGAGCGTCAGCGGATCTGTGCAGGTAAGTTGAGCGAAGTTCGCGAGTAGATAGATACTATCTACTCTTCTGTTTCCTCCCTGCTGTGCCATATACTGGACTCTGCTACATTTTCATAACTGTACATTGACTTGTCTATCTACTCTTCTGCTTCGTCCCTGCTTTACTGTATGATAAAGCAGGGACGAAGCAGAAGAGTAGATGGACAAGTCAATGTACAGTAGTATCTATCTACTCGCGAACTTCAGCCATGGCTTATTATATGGCGAGTGCCACGTCGTGCTCACAGCAGTGCAGCACAGAGTGATTTACCACAGCCTGCCACTCTTATTATTATTTATTTATATAGCACCATTAATTCCATGGTGCTTTACATTTGGGGGTTACATACAATACACAGAATATACAGGTAGATATAATACTAACAGTGACTGACTGGCACAGTGGGGTAGAGGGCCCTGCCTGCGAGGGCTTACAATCTATGAGGGAAGGGGGGTAGAGACAGAAGGAGAGGGGGAGACTGTACAGATGGCAGTGCGATGATAGTGTTATTGGGGGTTGTAGGCCTTCCTGAATAGGTGAGTCTTCAGGGCCTTCTTGAAGCCTGTGATTGTGGGGGTCAGTCTTATGTGTCGTGGTAAGGAGTTCCAGAGTATGGGGGATGCACGAGAGAAATCTTGGAGGGGCCACACGGTGGCTCAGTGGTTAGCACTGCAGCCTTGCAGCGCTGGAGTCCTGGTGTTCAAATCCCACCAAGGGCATAAAACCATCTGCAAGGAGTTTGTATGTTCTCCCCGTGTTTGCATGGATTTCCATCCCATATTCCAAAAAGACATACTGGTAGGGAAAAATGTACATTGTGAGCTCTATGTAGGGCTCACAATCTACATTTAAAAAAAAAAAAAAAAAAAAATCTTGGAGATGGTTGTGTGAGGAGTGGATGAGAGCAGAGTGGAGCAGGAGGTCATTGGAGGATCTGAGGTTACATGTGGGGAGGTAGCGGGAGATTAGGTCAGAGATATATGGAGGGGACAGGTTGTGGATGGCTTTGTATGTTAACGTTAGTAGCTTGAACTCAATTCGCTGGGCTATAGGTAGCCAGTGGAGGGACTGGCAGAGGGGAGCAGCCGATGAAGATCGGGGGGTGAGGTGGATTAAGCGAGCAGCGCAGTTTAAGGTGGACTGGAGGGGGGTGAGGGTGTTAGCTGGGAGTCCATGGAGAAGGGTGTTGCAGTAGTCTAGGCAGGAGATTATGAGGGCCTGGATGAGCATCTTGGTAGTTTCCTGGGTGAGGAAGGGGCGAATTCGGTGGATGTTCTTGAGCTGGAGGCGGCAGGAGGTGTTGAGGGCTTGAATATGTGGCTTGAAGGATAGGTCAGAGTCCAGGGTTACCCCAAGGCATCGGGCCTGTGGGACAGGGGTAATTGTGGTTCCGTTAACTTTGATAGATGGGTCAGGTGGAGGGGCCATACAGGATGGGCTGAAGATGATAAACTCTGTTTTCTCCATGTTGAGTTTGAGAAAGCGGGAGGAGAGGAAGGAGGCTACGGCCGCTAAACAATCTGGAATTCTGGCCAGCAGGGAGGTAATGTCTGGTCCAGAGATGTAGATTTCGGTGTCATCGGCATAGCAGTGGTACTGAAAGCCATGATATTCTATGAGTTGGCCCAGGCCAAGGGTGTAGATGCTTCGTCCCTGTTTTACCGTATACTCAACTCTGCTACATCTGAGATGTAGCAGAGCCAAGTATATGGCACAGCTTCCGAGTATGCCGGCCGCTTCCATTCATTCCTATGGATGCGTGCTATTCGAAATGGGAGTTTCGAATAGTGCTCGCTCATCTGATACGACAGTTTTGTGGGAAATAACCTCCGACCTCGATCCTGCCGGAAAAGATCGGGATCAGAATTCCGATCGCGATCGTGAAATGTACTCGATCGCCGATCGGAATCCGAACATTTCCAATCCCGATCGCTCAACCCTAGTCAGGACAGACCCAGGCAACCCAGCCTGCACTCCCAGGATCTCCCCGGAAGTGCAGGCTCTGCAGCCTTTTCTGGCCCAGTAATGAACCTAGGACCCACACCTGGACTGAGGCCTACTCAAAACCCGCACTGGACCACACATATGTCAGAAACCTGAGGGAGATATACCTGGACACCAGCACTCTGCCTGTCACCTTCTCACACTACTTTTAGGACTAGTGTGATAATCTGACTTAGTTTCAGGTAAAATATATGCAGAATATAGAAAATTCTGAATGGTTCACAGTAATGCTAAAGACTTTTCATCTTGGAGCTAAGCACTCAGTTGCCACTCAACATTCATTACAAGTTTTCATGGGCTTTTCTGGCAGTCAGTGCAGTGGCCTAGGGTGGGCACTGATGGATTGCCACTTCTCCTAAATTTGCCCCTGCATTCAATAAATATAATCTTTCAGGGAATATTCAATTGGCTTTTCCATGTAGAGTCTGCAGAAAAACAAGTAGCATGCTACTCATTCTGAAGGTGTTTTTTTTTCCCCTGGAAGCCCATGTAAGATAGTGGAGGCCACCACCTTCCACAGAGGACTTGTAGTTTATTACCTTCAGTCTCCACTCAAGATAGAGAAAAAATAAAAGCAGATAATGGTATGAGGCCTATTATCCCTTTCAAAAGTCCCAAATTGTAGGTGCTGTCAAATGGTTCTGGGTGGCAGAAGATATGACGTGGCTTAAAGCGGCTCTATCACTGGGAAAAGTCATTTTAACTAAGCACATACTTGCAGAGCCTTTAGAAAGGCTATTCCACACCTACCTTTTGTATGTAAATTGCCTCAGCAGTTTTTGAATGAGCCTGTGTTTATTCATATGCTAATTAGCCTCTCAGTGCACCCCGGAAGTCGCATCGTGCACCCTCTGCTATTCTTTCCTATGTGTACAGCACAGGCTGCTGCTGCTGACTTCCTGTTTGCACACACAGATAGGATAGAATAGCAGAGAGGAGGCTGCTGGGAACTTCCTGTGCTGGCTGGAAGCTAATTAGCATATTAATAAAAACGGGCTCATTCAAAAGCCACTGAGGCGATTTAGATACAAATGGTATGTGTGGATTAGCCTTTCTAAAGGCTATGCAAGGATGTGCTTAGTTAAAAATGACTTTTCCCAATGCTAGAGCCCCTTTAAACTCATCTGAGTTCTTTGTATATGTATTTTTATGTGTGAGCGCCACAAGAGGACATTATAATGTGGGAGCCACAACATGTCAGGGCCACTAAAAGAAGCGTTTTACTGAATGGTGAAATAAAGGGACATGGTTATCACTGGGTCATCCAAAAGTGTGCAAGGCAAGGCTTATGAAACCTAAAATCCAGCACATTTTGTCACTCCTTCAATCCTTTGAAAGTTGGGAGGTATGCGTGTAATATTTTTGTGCATTGTATTAATTGTTTGCAGTGCATACTGTATAGCTAATACTGATGGCACATACAGTCCTATGAAAAAGTTTGGGCACCCCTATTAATCTTAATCATTTTTAGTTCTAAATATTTTGGTGTTTGCAACAGCCATTTCAGTTTGATATATCTAATAACTGATGGACACAGTAATATTTCAGGATTGAAATGAGGTTTATTGTACTAACAGAAAATGTGCAATATGCATTAAACCAATATTTGACCGGTGCAAAAATATGGGCACCTCAACAGAAAAGTGACATTAATATTTAGTACATCCTCCTTTTGCAAAGATAACAGCCTCTAGTCGCTTCCTGTAGCTTTTAATCAGTTCCTGGATCCTGGATGAAGGTATTTTGGACCATTTCTTTCTACAAAACAATTCAAGTTCAGTTAAGTTTGATGGTCGCCGAACATGGACAGCCCGCTCTCAAATGATCTGAAAACAAAGATTGTTCAACATAGTTGTTCAGGGGAAGGATACAAAACGTTGTCTCAGAGATTTAACCTGTCAGTTTCCACTGTGAGGAACATAGTAAGGAAATGGAAGACCACAGGGACAGTTCTTGTTAAGCCCAGAAGTGGCAGGCCAAGAAAAATATCAGAAAGGCAGAGAAGAAGAATGGTGAGAAGAGTCAAGGACAATCCACAGACCACCTCCAAAGAGCTGCAGCATCATCTTGCTGCAGATGGTGTCACTGTGCATCGGTCAACTATACAGCGCACTTTGCACAAATAGAAGCTGTATGGGAGAGTGATGAGAAAGAAGCCGTTTCTGCACGTACGCCACAAATAGAGTTGCCTGAGGTATGAAAAAGCACATTTGGACAAGGCAGCTTCATTTTGGAAACAAAAATTGAGTTGTTTGGTTATAAAAAAAGGCGTTATGCATGGCGTCCAAAAAGAAACAGCATTCCAAGAAAAACACATGCTACCCACTGTAAAATTTGGTGGAGGTTCCATCATGCTTTGGGGCTGTGTGGCCAATGCCGGCATCGGGAATCTTGTTAAAGTTGAGAGTCGCATGGATTCCATTCAGTATCAGCAGATTCTTGAGAATAATGTTCAAGAATCAGTGACGAAGTTGAAGTTACGCCGGGGATGGATATTTCAGCAAGACAATGATCCAAAACACCGCTCCAAATCCTCAGGCATTCATGCAGAGGAACAATTACAATGTTCTGGAATGGCCATCCCAGTCCCCAGACCTGAATATCATTGAACATCTGTGGGATGATTTGAAGCGGGCTGTCCATGCTCGGCGACCATCTAACTTAACTGAACTTGAATTGTTTGTCCAAAATACCTTTATCCAGGATCCAGGAACTGATTAAAAGCTACAGGAAGCGACTAGAGGCTGTTATCTTTGCAAAAGGAGGATCTACTAAATATTAATGTCACTTTTCTGTTGAGGTGCCCATACTTTTGCACCGGTCAAATTTTGGTTTAATGCATATTGCACATTTTCTGTTAGTACAATAAACCTCATTTCAATCCTGAAATATTACTGTGTCCATCAGTTATTAGATATATCAAACTGAAATGGCTGTTGCAAATACCAAAATATTTAGAACTAAAAATGATTAAGATTAATAGGGGTGCCCAAACTTTTTCATAGGACTGTATGTCTGCATTATGCCGCTGGTATTGTATCATGTCATTTTAATTGTCTCTGTTGAGTCATCCCGCACTTCATGCTCTAGTATGTTAACGGAAGAGGATTTGTGATGGTTCCACCACAGGCAGTACACTGTTGTGCCTTTTGTACTTTCCAAGGTGTAGACTACACATGCTGCAGCTTCATGATTTCTGTTATGCCTTACCAATGCCTCATGACTTTTTGAAATCCAAATCTGGGGCATCATTGTGTTCAGAATATATATGATAGTCTGGTAGTCAGACCAGTTGTAGGTCATAGGGGCGTAACTAAGGCTCACAGGCCCCGATGCAAAATCTCAGCTTGGGCCCTCATGTGCAATTTCTCTTTAGAACTGTCAGCTCTGTTCCATCTGTACATTTTAGCCATCTGTAGCCATCAGGTGTCCTTTGCTGAGGCCGCTGACTGGCCCTTTCTTTCTCTACCTGGGTCCAGGTTCCAAGAAAGACTTGTTCAAAACGTGTCTTTGTGGGCAAGCTTTCCCATCCACTGTTAGTAATCGTGCCCGTTTTTTGTGCCGCAGAATCTCTCATTGACTATATGCTGAAGACTGACTGCTTCATTTGGCATTAAAAGGTTAATTTTTCCTTTAGGACAGTGGAAAGCTGTGCATTATAAATATTCTCACTCCAAGGGATTTATAGTTAAAGGGGTTGTCCGGGATTTATTTATTTATTTTTTTAATTAGGCCAGGGGAGGTAAAAATAAATAAATAATTAATATATACATACTCACCTGTCCCCAGTGCCATCCAGCACTGTCCGATCCTACAGATCGCTTGTTTTCTACCGATGGAAGTCTCCGTTGCATGTGGCATCCCTGAGTCCTTCCCTTAGTCCACTGTTTGGGGACAGGAGAGCATTTCGCTACCTTCACGTACTAATTAATAAAAAACAAAAACAAAAAAATAAAATTATGCTGAACAACCCCTTAATCCAGTGTTCAAGGGCCCTGTGACACCTTGGCGGTTATTATAGCACACAGGATCACCACTTCTTCGTCAAGATTGTTGGCACATCAGCAATTTCTAATAACTTCACACTTCTACACAGTGGATTCACTTCAGAACTGACTTCTGTTTTCATATACAAACAACATGTACATCACAGTGCAAAACAAATCCTCAGTTGTCTGGGTTCTGACTACACAACAGTGTCCTTCACTATGAGACCCCTGGCCTACTACCAAATATCTCCACAAACATAGCGATTCTTACCAACTCAGGGCTCGTCCACATCTGCACCTGGGAGTCCGTTTTGCAGGTTTCCGTTTCCTGTACAAAACAGAGGCAGGAGACGGAAAGCTGCAGGACTCTTTCAAACCCATTCATTTGAATGGGTTTGAAAGGTGTCCGGCCGTGAGCGCCGGTGAGCATTTTATGCTCGGACTGCCGAATGCTAGTGTGAACCCAGCGTCACAGGGTTCTGGTCCAACAAGATCTGGCAAAGTCCGTTTCTTGCCCAGACAGGAAGCGTCATGGGAAGGGCGAACCCCTAGGTCTGGTTTACATCTGCGTTCGGTATTCCGTTAGGGGAGTCCGCTTGGAGACTCCCCCGTACAAAATACCAAACGCATTAAAAAGCAGTGAACAATGACAACACATGGACCCCATAGACTATAATGGGGTCTGTGTGTTTTCCGTAAGGTGTTCGCACGAATCATGCAGAGACAAAAGTACTTCAAGCACTACTGTTGTCTCTGCACGATTCGTGCGGACACTGCGCAGAGAACACATGGACCCCATTATAGTCTATGGGGTTCATGTGTTGTCATCGTTCACAGCTTTTTAATGCATTAGGCATTTCGTACGGTTGTCTCCAAGCGGACACCCCTAATGGAATACAGTGCGGGTATGAACCAGGCCGTACTTGTAGCGCCCCCACCTTGCTGCTAATTAACCTCATTAACAACCCCCTCGTCAGCAAGCTAAATGAAACACCCAACTTTCCAGAGACTTTGCTCTTCCACCAGGCTTTTTCAGGGTGACATACACACTTTTGTACTTCTAGTGACATAAATATACTTATTTTACAGCTTTCATTTTGCAAAGGATCTATAAGAAATGAATGTAAAAGGTTGCTATGGGCAACTACTTCTTCTCCACCTACTCTGGTTGTGTGAGGCTTGGTTGTCACATGACGGCTCTAGTGTAAGGGTGGGAAGGAAGTCACGTGCTTGGTGTTGTCATGACGATGCGGACACACCCCCTTCTCCACGTGAGAGTTAGGATTTTGAGGAACTATCTCGCGAGGTAGTGACGTCAGTATTTTCTCTCTGTTGACCAATGAGAGAAGAGGGGGCAGGGTTGGAGCTTTGGAGCATGGACGAGATGAGGGATGGGGGGTGGCAGCGGCTCAACACCCAGGAGGTGACCCGACTTCAGGAGGAGCAGAACAAGGTAACCACGCGGGTGAAAGGGAGCGGTAACGTGACCTGCTGCCCCGGCTATGTGAGCGGGAGGTGTAGCGTGCTGCGGCAGCCCACATGTTATATGTCATCCTTGTGACCTGAGGTCAACCCCTACGTATCACCTGTCACCTCGGACATCTGCAGACCACCATAGCCAATCACGTGCACGTAATAAAGCTGCAGCATAATTCACCAGTCCCCCCCATAAAATCTCCTGGCCTCCCCAGCAAATCAGCTGCACTTCGTCCAATATATCATCTGTCACCTGACAAACTGCAGTCTGAGGTGCTGTATCACTGATCACCCCAAATATCTGGGCTTCCCACAGTCTGGCTAAGGCATTACCTGTTGCCCCAATAACCTACAGCCTAAGGTGACACGTTACCTGTCAACTTAAAAACCCACAGTCTAAGCCAATACTTTACGTCACCCCAGAAATTTACAGCCAAAGCTAACACATTGCAACTGCTGCCCCAAGAGACTTCAGCCTGAGCTGTCCTATCACATTTTACCCCAAAGCCTGCTCTCTGAGCTAACGTATCAGCTCTTGCCCCAAGAGTCTTCTGTCTGAGAAATACACTACCTGTTGCCTCAAAAAACTGCAGATTGGGCCAAACCATCATCTTCCCTTGGTATTCTGCAGCCTTAACTAAAACATTACCTGCAGCCTGGGGTAACATATCATCCAAATGACTGACTTGTCTAACATATCCCTTTCATCCCAATGTACAGCATCACCAGTAATCCCAAAAAACAATCACTTGTCACTTCATTCCTGTTGTTACCCCATTAACCTTCAGTCCGCCCATTCTATCACTGGTCACCCTCTTACTGTTTAGGATACTTCCTGTGGGTCATGTGACATTTCCCAATATAGCCACACACATATCATGATGTGATTTATTACCAGGTTACACCAGGACAAATGTACCCATGAGCTGAAAAACATCCGCAGAACCAATCTCTCTTCTGTCCTGGTACTTGGCTGCATCATTCTAGGCCGTGTTCACATCTGTGTTGAAGATTCAATTGCAGATTCTGCCACGTTTGTCAGAAAAAGTGTGCGTCACACAGATCTATGTTCCTGTCAAAATGATTGACATGATGATTCAATACACTGGAAGCAATCAGAAAATGGGATGGACCTGGCAGAGGATTGTGACTGCCATGTGTAACTGAATGCTCTGCACAGATGTAAACAAAGGTGTGACAAGTGTTGTCTGTTTTTAGCCTGTTTATGTTAATACATTGGGTGGGGAGGGGGGTATTATTTAATTTTTGCCTAAAAATTGGTAAAGATGGACGTAGATATGGCTGATCTTTGCCACATTGCCCTTATTTGTGCCTATTTGTCACTTTCCCCAATCCAGCGGCGATTTACCATAACCACACCAAAAAACTGAGATCCCTGCTAGGACCTGACTGCCCTGGACTTCATTACTGGAGCACGGGTCATCCTGCCGTGTGCCAGAGTTCATAAGAGCCACGGAACCTCTTAACAATTTGGGCACCTCTGCCATCAGTTCACAGTATATTAAGACTGGCACATGATCTGCTGTTCTTAAAAAATTTCCCCCCACTGTTGCTAACTGGGATTGCCCTGAACTTTCGACAGCAGTTTTGGAAAACCTGGCCTGGTAATACCTGCAGTTTGGCCCGGCCTGTTAATCTTTGCCCTTTAAGTGGGCGTTCTAGTCTGTTGGGGCGATACCAGGGGCAGGGCTCAATAACACTTATTTTTACCGACGAGAGGACCAGGTGTTGGTAAGTATGTAAAAAAGTATTCTCTTGTCAGCAAGCAGGGATCTTCAAAATGGCGAGGACTTGAGAAACAAAGTCTATCAAGAAATTGCGTGATTGACTGGAAAATCCCTTCAGATTATCCTGATCTTATCTATGGTGCGGGATCTGTACCGTGTGCTCTCATGTTATTCCAGACTCGTGTTGTACTTTCTGGCTGTTTCCTCCCATACAATCCCCTCCTCCAGTATTGGGCACTTCCCCTCTCTTCCATAATTAGTTGTGTTCAGTTCTCATATAAACACATGGTAGGGCCATGACCGGAGTGATAATCTCCTGGGATCTGTAGTCACCTGCACTCTCTAGAAGGAGGTTAAGAAGGGCTTACACTTCCTCATAAGACTGAACCTCCTTGTTGACTGTTCCCCCAGTGCAAGTCTGGCACCTCAGCCTCACAAGATAATGTAAAGGTGTGACATACCATGTCTTCAGGGAGGACATGAGCGTGCAAGTGTAAGCTTCTACCTAAAATAACAGTACTGGTTGTCACTACATAGCTCAAGGATCAGCACTGTGAGAAGGTTACTGGTGTGTAGTGGGCTATAGTTATGGGATGGGCTGGGCAGTTGTGATTCTTCATGGATAAAGTTACAAGCTGCTTTTAACCCTTTAAGGATGCAAAATAATTTGTACATTAATTCTCTGCAACTTTTTTCATATTTTTTCCACGTCTTTCATAACTTTTTTTTTTTTTATATGGCGCAGAGTGGCAAGGGGTTAAAAACTGCTTCTGTGCTGATACGACTTAACAGCTTGTCTGGACAATTCTGCGCAAACACTCGAGTGTCTTCTATAAAGTTCCATGAGCTAGCAGGTCATTAGGGCAATGTTGTTATAGGGGCACAGGATATTCTTACAGGTGGTTGCTACGTTCAGCCTTTCTTAATTCAGGACATTAATATGATACTGACTTTTAAGGGACAAAAGACCTTCCCCTCAGTATAAATATTTGCCTACTCTTTCTCTATCCTACTTTTCACATTTTTAAGGCACATGACATTCTGCAGGGCTGGTGCCAGAAACAGGCCAATCCAGGCATGTTCTGGGGCCCAGCGTGCCTGGGGGAGGGCCCACAATAAGCTCTTCCAATTGTATTATTTGCTTTAATAGGCCAGATTGCAGACTGAGTTTACAGACTTCAACAGTTCTTAATACTCAGCTTCTCAGACTCCCTGCGCCTTTCTTGCTGCGGCTCGTACAGATTTGTGTACAAAGAGCTCAGAGCAGAGGGAGGGAGTCCAGGGAGCTGTAAATGGTATTGATGTCTGTAAGCACCACTTGCTTCCTAGGTATATGGTGTCGGCACATTACAGTTTGTGGACGCAAAAGTGGGCCATTATACATCGTGGAGGGAGGCAAAAGGACGCCATTATACTGTAATGCAAATCAGCTAACCCACTGCCAACTACAGCAGCAACACCGTGGATGAGATTTCTACAAATCTCATCTACGTGCGGCAAATAAAATCACTGCAGTTTCAAACCCACAGCATGTCAATTACAACTGCAGATCTCACCCAAGCAGGGGTCCCACTGCTCGGAAGTCCACCAATATAAAATTGATGTCATATCTTACAGATAGGTCATCAAATTTGAATAGCTGGAACCCTTTACACCACTTGATACTTTCATACCTGTAAATCAAGCTGAGACCTCACTATACTTGCTGGGTACCAACTGTATACACTATAAGTGTCTAAGGCTGCCTTCCCACAAAGTTTACGCTCCGCTCATTCTGAACGTAAGCTCGTTCAGAGTGAGCGGTGTTAAAACAGATCCCATTGACTTCTATGGGTGACGGCATACGCGCGCTACCCATTGAAATCAATGGGAGGCTTTTTTAAACTATTGCTTTCAATGTGATATGTGCGTATGATTTCAATGGGTAGCTGTTTTTACGCCGCTCACTCTGAATGAGTTTAGGGAGCCTGCACACGGAGTTTACGCTCGCTCATTCTGAACGTAAAACTCATTCAGAGTGAGCGGTGTGAAAAACAGATCCCATTGACTTGAATGGGTGCCGGCATACGCGGGAGGCTTTTTTTACCTATTATGATATGCGCGTTTCACATTGAACACAATAGGTAAAAAAGCCTCCCATTGATTTCAATGGGTAGCGCGCGTATGCCGGCACCCATTGAAGTCAATGGGATCTGTTTTTTACACCGTTCACTCTGAATGAGTTTATGTTCAGAATGAGCGGAGCATAAACTCAGTGTGATAATATAATAATATATACTGTGTGTGTGTGTGTGTGTATATATATATATATATATATATATATATATATTTATTATACACATATTTTAGTTTTATTTGGAAAAGGCATTAGGTGGCTGGCTCCTTTATAAAGTGTGCTTTTCTGACAGAAGTTATGGGATGTTCTCTGTGTGATCGTACTATTTATGAGCATGCGGTGACAGCAGCAGCCTGTGAATAGCAGCTGTCACGAGGATAAGCGCTGTCCTCAATATAGCGGCAGCTGCATTTTACAGTGGTCTCCAGGTTTGGCATATACCACAGTCTATTTGTTCCTGCAACACAGGCAGGCGTACGTAAAGACACCTAGTGGGACTTCAAGTGTCCTAAGCATAAAATAATCCTTTCTTCTAAAAGTGTTACTGAGCAAATAATAGGAATTAAAAATTACACATCATTTGTATCGCCTCATGCATGATCAGTTCTGTAAAATTGAATATAATATTTATCTTGCCAGGTGGATAATGGATATGCTATGCCAATATTGCGGTTTTTCTGTTGGATTGCTCTGATAGACAAACATATGTTTTGAAAAAGTAAAAAAAAAATTACAAATAAACTATTTGATACTACTACTATATTGGACTCTGAAGAGAAGGAATCCTTCTTACCCTGCCATACTTACATACTGATACAGAAAGAGCTCTCAATCTGCCTGTGTGGACATAAGCAGGACTCTTTGTCCCTTCTAGGAGTCCTGTCAGATTGTATTCAGCATTTTACTCTGAAATCCTGCTACAAATCCTATAAATCTATATATCATAGAGCTGCTTCTCTCCCTCTATGATATCATGCTCTCAGATAGTGACAGGTTTGCAATAAATCATTTAATGGAGTTATCCATCTTTCACAAATGTATGGCTTATTCCTGGAGTTTTCTGCTGGTTAAAGGATTGCTTGCATGCTGATCGCTGTTCTGCTCATTCGCTGTATTTTTTTAGTAGCAGCGATGTTTAAGACTTGAATGAGACCCTGCTGCAGTACCTATAACTTCTGCTATGTAAAGTATGGAAAGTCAGCAGTGCACATAAGTAATAATGCTGCAAGTTGTGCCCTTCAGTAAACGGCTGAACTACCGAGGGCCTGACAGTCAGAGCACCACTCATCTAAAGTTGATGGCCTATCCGAAGGACAGATCATCGATGTGTAGACTGTGGATAACCCCTTTAAATATTACTTGTGCAACTATTGGCACCTGCACTCATCAGAGTCTGAGTTACCTCATCTGACTGCAACTTTGACGTGATTTGTTGGAGTCATGCAGCAGTCACATCGCAGCAGAAGTAGATGAAACCCAAGGCACTCCATCACACAACCATCACATGAGTGTTTCCATCCTGTTCTATAAAAGTGCACTTCAAGGTGAGAAAAGTCAAAGCACATGATGGCATCAAATGTGATTTGGATCCTCCCACCTGAAGCTAAAGTTGTAATGTGGTATAGGCTTAATAGGAAGCTGCTCTCTGGCATGTGTTACAGTAGATCTATAAAGCTGTCCTGTTCCCCCATACATCATATTGTCAGACAGGTAGGGCAGATATTTTTCACTTCCTTGAAGGTTATTTGACTAGCTTAGTGAATTCTCAGGATGTTGGTAACTATTTTAGGCTTTTAGTTTTAGCTGCATATTGTGTGCATTTTGAATATTAAGGAGAGTCTCTTGCCAGAACCCAGCCCGGCAGACAATAAGTGGTGTTTTCCCCTTGGCAGTTGGTGCTTTTCTTAACAAGATAGCACTGCTTTTATGAATATGCTAATGAGGTCTTAGGGGTAATGACAACACCTTCATTGCACTAAATAACTCATTTACTTATTGACATATGCATATTGACAAAACAGGCACTGATTCATTGTTTGATTCAGGTGACCCTAACCTATCTGCAGGGCTGGGATCTGGTGAGAGGCTCCCTTCAGGGCTGGTGTTAGGGGGGAGCAAAGTGGGCAATCGCCCAGGGCCCCGATAACACAGGGGGCTCCTGACTTCAGCACTATTTGCTGTGAATCAGCACCCGATAAGTGCTGGGACCTCAAGCTCATGAGGGGGCCACTGGGTTACTGGTTGCTGACTGGTATTTTTCGTTAGTTTCATCACCGATCTCTCTCCACTGTCAGAAAGGTGTGCTTTACTGCCTAGCAGCATTGCTGGGTGGTACGGAACACACCCTCTCTCCCTCCCGATAGTACTCTTCCAAAGTATTGCACTGTCAGAGGGGGCGTTCCTTACGCTGAACAGTAAGGACCGCTCTTCTGACAGTGAAGGGATATTGGTGCCGAAACTAATGGCATTGACCATCTCTGGCACCCAGGTGCGCACTGTCAAAGCTGATGGTGCATTGAATTCATTGCATTCCAGCTGCCAGAGAACGTGAAAAGTCTTCTTGAAATTGGCAGGGAGAAAATTTCTCCATGCAAGACTTTTGTATAATGTCCCATGGTGTCCCCTTCATAAGGTATAATGTCCCATAGTGGCCCCTCCACACAGAGTATGGTGTTAGATGTAAATATTGCAAAAATTTTGGGGATCATGAACTATTATATTTTTGGGTCTCTTAAGAACCAATAGTATAACTTTCTGAGGACCAGGGGAGTTGGGGATAAAAAAATAAATAAATCTTGCTTACCTCTCCTGTGTTCCAGTGTTCCTGCTGTCTTTGACCCTCTTCAATGACACCACAGACATGGATTAGGTTAGCATCATTGTGCATCAATGACTCCAGCCGTTCCCTCGTGTTGTTTGTGACATCATTGAAGAGGGCCGAAGACAGCAGGAATTTGTGTTAGAGCACAGGAGAGGTAAGTAAGACTGTGGGTTTTTTTTTCTCATTCCCCAGACCTCTGAACATTGTACTGTGTGGTCAGAAAACACCCTAGAGTATAAGGGCTAGTTCACACGTGGGCAAAGGGGCGGATTATGACAGCGGATTTCGCTTCAAAATCCGCCCCTTTACAATGGTGGTCTATTTAGACCACCGGGCTTTTTTTTCCCGCTAGCGGCGGGCTGCCGCTAGCGGAGAAAAGAAGCGACCTGCCCTATCTTCAGGCGGAAGCCGCGCGGGCTCAGCCACGCGGCTTCCGCCCCCGGCAGCTCCCTCCTATGTCGGCTCATTCATTTGAGCCGACAGCGGAGGGGAAAGCCGCGACCGCAATGGTCGCAGCAGGCGGGTTTTGACAAGAGAGAGACACGGCTCGCCGCGTCTCTCTCGGTGCCAAAACCCGCGCGGGCAGTTCACGTGTGACCTGACCCTAATAGCAGTTTGTTGGAGCGAAACTGCCAGGCAAACCTTGTAAGACAGATGTTGCGAAGTTCGCTCAACAAATACCAAGTATCATGGCCGTACTTGCTGATCGCTGTGCCCCATGCATTCCATATCATGTCCCTGTCAGCGAAGTCCTGATTCTATTCAGTGTCAGCGACCTGATCTGGGACTTACGGGGCTCCCTGGAGGGCTGAAGGGGAAGCGGTGGCAGCCATGGGCAGGAGTAGGGACTGCTAAGTAAATAGGGCCCGTTACCTGCTGGAGTAACTCCAGTAGTTAATGGCATATTTAACAAACAAAAGCACCAGGGGCATATTGGACAACTTATGGACACAGGCCTCTAAGCAGCTGCTATTGCAGTAGTTCCACCAATGGATATGTCTTAGAATTTAAGGCTTCACATGTAAATTTGCCCAAGGCCCCACTTTGTCTAAAACTGGCCTTGGCTCCCTCCCTTGCCCATGAAGCACCAGGAATATTAATGTATAGTAAATGGTGCAGCCATGCACTGAATACATTGTTCTTTTCAGTGAGCTCCAACATGGGTGGCCAGCCACTCATGTGATTTGCAGACTGACCTGCTAATTCAAAGTCCGCAAGAAGTCACTTACTGTATTTTATATAGGTCTTCCAGAGTAAACTGTTGGGGAACGTGAAATAAGTTTTTAATTGTCCTGCAGCGCCACCACAGGAAAAATCATTTATTTCACCATCATTGTTAAAGAAAATTTGTTTCCCATGTGATACAAATACGCGTGTCCTAAGTGAAGCAGAGGGAGCAGGCTTAGGCCTTATTCACACTTCTACTTAAAGGGATTCTACCATTAAAAAACTTTTTTTTCTAGGTAACACGTCGGAATAGCCTTTAGAAAGGCTATTCGTTTCCTACCTTTGGAAGTGATCGCCGCCGCGCCGTTCGTTCGAAATACCGGTTTGTACCGGTATGCTAATTAGTTCTCTCGCAGCGATGGGGGCATCCCCATTGCTGCTCGAAAACCGACTCCAGCGCCGCCTCTGTCTTCTTCTGCATCCTCCCTTCCTTCTTCGGCTGGACGTCGGACGCCTGCGCAGTACGCTCTGTTCGGCGAATTTCGAACGAACGGCGCAGCGGAGATCACTTCCAAAGGTAGGAGACGAATAGCCTTTCTAAAGGCTATTCCGACGTGTTACCTAGAAAAAAAAGTTTTTTTAATGGTATAATACCTTTAATAACATCTTAATAATAGACCAGAGTAAGGCTGGTCTTACACAACCGTATTGAATGTACGGTCCGCAAGTTGCTGATCAGCAACATAGACTCCGCAGATGTCTGTGTCCTGCCGCACTCGCCCATAGAGTCCATGCAGTGCCGCAATTCACGGCCATTACGGACATGTTCTATAAATTGCGGACTACGGTTGTGGCCCGGCCACACCACGGATAAAATATCCGGTGGTTTAAGAGGCCACATTGAATATAATGTGTCCGCAATTGAAAACCCACATTTGCGGAGTTACATTACGGCCGTGTAAGACCAGCCTAAAGCATGTTATTGCTGTTTTTCCATAGACAAATGGTAAGTGAAAAACAGACATCTAAATGAATACATTGAAAGTCAGAAGGATTGTGTGCTTTTCCTGGAGCGCATGGCAGCACACGAAAGTGTGTATAAGGCCGAAGGCATGCCATGCCTGTAGCCCTGGCCGGTCAGATTACATAGCCACGAGTTACAAGTTCTCTCTGCACTTGGGATGACATAGTCACCAGCAGCTGCAGGACAGGCTTTTACTGACTACACCCAGCGCTGCTGCAGACACTTCCTATCTTCTAATAATCCTAGCAAAGAGCGGGGAAATAGTCATTCTCCATTAGTGAGGCCTAGTATCTTGCTGTCTTAGGCTGCTTTAATCAGAATGAACTCTTCTGAGAGCTATGATAAAGCCATTGTGTATATCTTGGTGTATTACTATGTTTGATCTGTGTCCATACACTTGAATGGCTCAGACGAGTAGAGAAAAGAAATTTTTGCATGCAAAGATTTTTTTTTTTTCTCTCACAGGACATTTTTTTTCTATATTGAGTTTGTTTTCAATTGATCCACTGACCAGTTCACATTGACTGGGCCCATAAGTATGGATTTCTGACTATTTTAGGGAAACAGGAATCAATTATGTTGGATTTTTAAGCAGCAAAATAGTCCTTTATTGTTTAGGAAAGATAAGTTAGTTATGCAGCAATATCTTTGTATGTGTTTTTTTTAATGTAGATTGTGAGCCCCATATAGAGCTCACAATCTACATTTTTCCCTATCCGTATGTCTTTGGGAGGAAATTCACTCAAACACAGGGAGAACATACATACTCCTTGCAGACATTGTCAGGATACGAACCCAGGACTCCAGAGCTGCAAGGCTGCAGTGCTAACCACTGAGCCAATGTGTTGACCTGGCAAGACCTGTGTTTTGTTCGGACCTGTGTTTTGTTCGGACCTGTGTTTTGTTCGGACCTGTGTTTTGTTCGGGTTCCGCTGGGCAGATTTGCCATACAGGGTTTTAGGAAGACTCAGAATTAGCCATAATAACAGCCTTGTTTTAATGCTTCACTTTCAGTCACCACCATTGGTGACCACAATATTGAGTATTTGTGTATTACAGTAAAATCACATTCGTACTTTTTACAGTTTATATAGGTTTTAGAGAGGGCCTTTTACCACCTCCACCAAGTTCAGCACTTTACATCAATTAATAGCTGCTGCTCCACTGATTCTGGCACAGTTGGAATATTTTTCTCTAGTCTAGCAATCATTGCTGTTAGTTTTGCCTGATATACTATTTAGACTCTGTACTGTCAGGAGTTGGGGGGATATCATCACTCCATAGGGAGAGACCACCATTTAGGTGTGTGGAGTCTTATTAAGCCATTAGCACTCCACTGTGCAAGGGAACATGGGAAGAATATGCAAATCTGACTTCTATGATGTATTTAGGAAGTCAGTGCCTCAGTCATGCACACCAATAGAGGGCGCTCACTGAGGATGTGCAAGTCTATCTTACATGATTTAATAGCCTCAGTCATGCAGCCCAATAGGTGGCGCTCCCTTTAACATCATGCCCGACCTTCTCAGAGGCCTTTGTTCATTGCAAACAAAGGCCTCTGAGAAGGCCGGGCATGATGTTAAAGGGAGCGCCACCTATTGGGCTTCATGACTGGGGTTCTGTCTTCTTAATTACATCATGGAAGATAGACTTGCACACCAATAGAGGGCGCTCACTGAGGATGTGCATGACTTAGGCACTAACTTCCTAATTACATCATGGAAGTCAGATTTGCATATTGTTCCCATGGTGTCAGGAGGGCAGTGCCATACAAGAGCAGGCAAGGGGTGTGATTCTGATCTCTGACACTGCCTTTTGATTGAAGCTCTGAACCACACACCGCCCTTCTGACATTACAGAGCTTAGGACATTTCATGTTGTGCCCGTACATTGTCTTGTACTGTCAGAGGGGGCATTCTTTTTTTTTTTTTTTTTTTTTTATGTAGATTGTGAGCCCCACATAGAGCTCACAATGTACATTTTTATTTCCTATCAATATGTCTTTTTGGAATATGGGATGGAAATCCATGCAAACACGGGGAGAACATACAAACTCCTTGCAGATGTGTTTTTGCCCTTGGCAGGATTTGAACACCAGGACCCCAGTGCTGCAAGGCTGCAGTGCTAACCACTGAGCCACCGTGTGGCCCCCCAGAGGGGGCATTCTTTACCGCTCAGTGATGACGCTGAATTAGGAGGCTCCTGTAGTACTATGTAGAACAGGAGCGTCCTGCGCATGCGTGCGTAAGCGGCCTCCAAAAAAATGTTCGCCGGCTGACCTGTGCACTTGGCTCTGCCTGGGTCCCGATAGCAGAGCCGACTGCATAGGCGCACAAGTCTGAGCCCAGCCGGAAGAAGAAAATTAAGTGGCGGGTTGCTGAAGAAGATGGAGGTTTCGCTGGAGAGAGTTCTCTCGCAGCATTGGGGAAGCCCCCAGTTCTGCGAGAGAGCTCATTTGCATACCAAAAAAAAAAAAAGGATTTTTCACCAAATGGCGGGCCGGAGATGACTTATAAAGGTAAGAGATGAATAGCCTTTCTTAAGGCTATTCCGATGTGTCAACTAGAAAAAAAAAAAGTGTTTAAATGATAGGATCCCTTTAAAGAGCAAGAATATGTGAATATGATCCAGCTCACCCTAGTATTCTCCTCACCACGTTGGGATGCACAGAAACCAGGTGGACCTTGACCCGTTGAATTGGTATACGACAAAAGAGGATGAATCCAACATCAGCCGAGCGGTGATAAAATAAAATTTTACTTTTATTCATTCTTCATAAAAAAAAAAAAAAATCTTCATATTCACAAGGAATTTTAACATGGATGCAGAGTATAATATAACTATATGGCTACGCGTTTCTGAACTCCTGTTTGTTCCTTCCTCATGGCATGAATAAAAGTTAAATTTAATTTTATCACCGCTCAGCTGATGCTGGGTTCATCCTCTTTTGTCATATACCCTTTAAAGAACCCCGGAATTGCTAGGAGTCTGAATGAAACCGTAATGTGCTATACCATTGTGCCTCCATCAGCTGCATGTTATATATGTGGTGCTGATGGTTGAAGCACGGGAATGGGGGGGGGGGTCATTTGTCAGCTGCTTCAGAAACTTTTCTTGGGTTCAAATGTTTTCTCAAAGCTGATAACGGAGAGCGTTTAAGATGCTGTAATGTAGAAAATCTGTTTTGGTTGTGGAGTTTGTCCCTATACATAGTTGGGGGATCTTGAGTCCAAAATAAAATCTGTAGCAGGGCCCCACCAGAGGTAGCAATAACACCTGTTCAAATGTCATGGACGCCTGAAATGGTATTTATACATTTTAATACGCATGGAAATATTCCTGGCATTTCAATTGCTAGCAGGGTCTCTACTCTGCGCTTCAAGGGGTTTTCCCCATCTCCTTGTTTCAGCAGTTTGCCTGCTGTCTCTTCTTTTCACTTCCTCCCCCCTCCCCAGCTTGCTAAATGGGACACTATCAGTATCCCAATACTTATGCAGATCAGATAATATACACATGATTGTACAGAACTGACTCCGTGTTATCTGTGTTTTTACATAGAGAGATAACAAAGAGGGATTTGTCAGCAAACTGCAATTAGCTGAACTGATTGTCCACTGACAAAGCAGTGAGTGAGGACACTTCCTTTATCTCACAGGTCTGTGGTTATGGAAACGCTGTGTAAACAATGATAGGAATAAGTTCACACAGCAGGTAAACAAAGCAGCATTTTTAAAGCAATATATTTAGGAAAAGTCTTCTATTTACATAAGCTGCCAGTATAGATAGGATCCTTGAGATGGGACAACCCCTTTGATCTATAGCCGTGCACTGCTCAGCCAAGGCTAGCCTGCTTACACGGAGATTGGCACCTCATTCCTCACCCTCTCTATGTTTGACCCTGCTTTGCAAGTGCTGGCGGTAGACAGTCTGATAGCAGAGAGGGGGCTCTATATTGCATGTGGCAAGGTCTGGAGCCAAAGGTACAGAGCTGAATTCAAGTGAAGAGCAGACTTGTGCATTAATGACATTCATTGTTTACAGCGTCTGATAACTTGTTCTCTGCCATTGGTGAGAAACAGGTTAATAGATTCTGTACTCGAATAAACTTATTTAACACCAGCGTGCAGAAACTGTGTTGCTGGCCTAGATCATCAGTGTCTGAGCAGGGGCCAGAGCTGCCACACGCAAGGTTAAATGACTATAATCAATTACAGTATCTGTTAACCTGTTCTCTGCCACTGGCGAGGAATAGGTAACAGATGGTGTAGTAAATTAATCTAAGGCTACGTGGCAACTTTGTCTGCGACTCATGTTCCAGACCAACGATCACCAGGATGCCCCATTGCTGTTAGTGAATGGAATCGCTTTGTGACCGCTAAACAACCATTCCTCAGGTTTTCTTGTGTCTAGATTTCCCGGTGCACTGTGAGTCGCAACTTGTTGGTGAAGCAGGGGTAGATTTATTATTAACTTGCGCCAGTTATTCGACATAAAAATTTGCAGACCTCTGGTGATGTGTGTGCATCGCAGGCCACTTTTGTGATGAGTGGCGATAGACTTGCTCTACATTTAGCTTTATCTCCCCCCACTGTGTCGGTTGTTTTAGTCCATCGGAGAACCATCAAAGCGAACACCAATGTTACTCCCAGGGGCATAACTACTGGGGTACCAGTGGTAGTGGCTGACACAGGGCCCCAGGGACAGTAGGGGGCCCGGCGACAGCCGCTACTGCTGCGTTGATTTTTTTAAAATTTTTTTATAGGCCGTTGCCGGCTGGAGTTACATACGCATCACGACACAGCCCCCCCCCGTTCACATGACGTCCCGAATGTCATTGAAGATGGCCGACAGCGGCGGAGAGTGCAGCGGAGCCAGGGCTTTTTTTTTTTTTTTTAAATTATGTTTTTATCCCCTCTGGATCTCTGTTTATTATACTCTGGGGTCTGGGGCACCAATGGAAAGGGAACTACTTTATCCTACACATAATAAAAGGTTTCTAACTTTGTAATGTATGTACTTTGTATCTCACCATTTCAATATCTGTGCTTGCTGACCTTGAATAGGAATGTTCTTACATCATCTGATGAAATTTCAGAATTTTGCCTTCTATTTAATGCTATCTTTTAAGATTCTGATCTCAACTAGAAATCTTAGCATGGAGATGTAAAGGAATCTCTGCTTCCCCCTGGTGGCCAGCTGCAGGAATACATCTGGATAATCTCATTGAGTACAGAGAGATTTTTCACGCTCAGGCCCAGGAAACAGTTGATAATTGTGGTTTTAGCAGACTGAGAGGGCCGGGAAGATGAATGATCACATTATAGACTGCTCTAGTAATCACGTTTTAAAGCCATTTGTTTTTTTTCCACCAGCCTTGTCCAACTTCATTCTCAGGGGCCACTGACCTGCCAATGCTTCCTAATTTTTCTAATTAACAGGCAATCAATTATCTTTTGCTGCACTTATTGCTCAGGAAAGGGTTTCGGTAAGTTTCGCCCTGAAAAGATGGACTTGTCAGGGTCCCTCAGGATTGGATTTGGACAGCGCTGCTGTGCTGTATTGCATTAACCCTTGCCTTGCAGCCGAATTGGCTAATGATATTCCTCCCTAAATTAGTGTTGCGGTAGCACTCTGGGTGACTTTGAGAAGCAAGGTGGACTGAGTTCTTGGCTTGTGTCCATTTCTTTCTTCTGATGATAATTCTGTGCTTAAAACTATCCAATCCACAGTATTGTTCTGATAAAATAGTTGGCTTAAAGAGTCAGCAAACCTGCGACAGTCTCAAATCTGACATAACAGGAAGTGTAGGACTATATTATGCTGCTTTGAGGCAAAGAATGGTAGGTTTAGTGTTATTATGATGTGCACAAGATGGAGAGGGATCAGTAGCATAGTTGTATATACTACTGATTAATGGGGGTCTGCGTTACCCTCCCATTTTAAAGAATGGGTTGGTTTTATGTTGTGGTGCTGGGAAGGGACAGTAACTCTGCTGTTGGAAGAACTTCAGACTTGACTATGAATCTGAGCACACATAAGACTTGAAGTAGGCACACCCTATAAGCATTGTTAATGTCCACACAGGTAAAAGTACATGTGCATAATACATATTATTTAAAATCTGCAATGATATTCATCTGCACTATGCCATTGAGTTTGTCTATACCCTGTTACAGACTCACTACCATAAGGCCCACTGCAAGCTCACCATTTGCCCTATGCATAGATTTTTTGCAAAAGTTATGTCGTGGTCACATCACATCCTGTTTAGTATCACATTGCAGTGTTGCAATGTGATATTAGTTTTGCATGAGCAAAGCCACTGTATAGCTGTAAAGGCTGTCATCTGCAACTGACAGGTAGGGGTGGGATACAGCCAGTTCTGCTACCTGCTTACTGTTTTGCAACTCGCGGCCTACAAGTTTCGGGAAACTTGACTGCTTTACTTGACTCTCTGCTCCCCTCCCCTACAGTTTCATCTTGCTCAGGGCGCACATGACATATCTTAGCAGTGTGTATATAGCTTGGGAAAAACTTGGCCGGGGAGCAATGAAGTAAGTACTGTACTAATGTCACCTTTTGTAAGTGGACAGTGAAGGGGGCCCGGCCATTGAGTGGAGGACAACTTTTGTAGGCCATTTTACTTTATGGGGCCACTGATGGTGACCCATTTCACTGTATGGGCCAACGTAAGGAATGCAACCTACTACCAACTTCACACTTTTTCTATGTGCAACTTATTTAATCGTCCGAGTTGGCCTAGACTAAACACTTTATTGTATGAAAATAAAAGCTGTAGTGCAATGGTTAAATTTTTTTTTTTTTTTTTTTAAACATGGCTAACCAAGGCACTGTCAAGGGCCACCACCAGAATATACTAGAATTAAAGCAGACTATACACATGCCAGGCCAAGCAATGCACATGTCCTGAGAAAGGAAAACGCCACGGCCATTTGATCCTTATGTTCCCCGACACCTGCTGTTGGGGTGAGTCAGAAACCCTCCCCCATACACCTTAGATGAATGGCCAATCATTTCAAAGTTGGCGGGTTCATCTAATACACATCCCATGTGTAAGGTCTCCTTTAGTTTTTGAGTCAGGGAATAAGTAGCAGCAGCCGTCACCTTCCATCAGTAAGTCTTTTATTAATATGTGCCAGAATACCAACTGAGACTCATCTTGTGCTTTATTTGTGTGACTATGGCTTTTAGAAGAAACATATGAACTAGTGGCATTGGCCCTATCTGTCAAAAAATATGCTTCATTTGCATATTTGCTAATTAAAGTAGCTTCTTGGAAACATTAAGTAAAATATCTTCTGTAACCTTTATCACCGCAGTTAATGGATATAGTCGAGCAAATCTCATAGACGGCCCTTTAAATAATGTAAATGATTATGAATATGTAACTAGTTAATATGCAGCCGTGAAAGGATTATCATGTCGAGGTTAATGAATGTGCTGCTCTTAGAGGATGCAAGACTGGAGAAGTCGCTTCATGCATGAACTGACAGACGCTCATTACAGTCCGTGTGCAATGTATGTACTTAATGTGTATTGCGGTGGTCTTAAAGGAAGAAACTCTTCTACTACAGAATATGAGTATATAGTTGCTTGTAGGCATCGGACAGAAATCTGCCCCCAGGTGTATGACAGGCCGGCCTATAATTTCAGTCTTTGCCATCCATAGATTGTACTGTAAGCACAGCCTATTACCTCCATTCTCTATGTCCCTCACTTCCTACTTCCATACTTGTTCGCTGGTCTCACTTCCACTTTCCACTCGCTCTATACCTCACAACCCTCCCGCCTTTTCAACAGCATTTTTCTCCCAAGTCCCTCTTTCTTCCTTATTCTTCGCTTAGCCTGGGCTGTGAAGTTGGTAGCCCAAACCACCTACCTGACTCTTATTTTTCCACAGCTTGACTCCAATACCAACTCTGATACCCTCACAAATGGCCGACAGCCATGGTCAGTCATAAACAGTAAAAATCCTGCAAATTCATTAAAAACAACTAGTTCTTAAATGTCTATGAAAGTAAATGGGCAACAAACTATAGCTCTAATAATTAATATTGAAATGATTCATTTTCTTTTGTAGTCAGAGTAGGTAACTTTTCTTATGACTGCCTCCCTCTTTTCCCATCATGTTATTCTTTCCTCCCGCCTCCACTCTCTACCTCACTTTCTTTTCATCTTCTCATTCGCTCTCGCTTTTAGCTCCCAACCTTACAGTTTGTTTTCATTCTGCCCCCCCCCCTTGCTCTTTTGCGCTCTCTTTCTCCCCACCTCCTTTCAGCCCACACTATCCTCCTGCTTTCCGTTTTCCTCTCCTACCTGTCTAATCCAGTCTTATTCCATCTTCTCATTTGCTGTCTTCTTCCACATTTCCTCTCTTTTCGCTCATGCACTCCTCTTCCACCCCCACTTTTACCTTACTTTCCTCCCCCTTTCTCCTCTCCTCAGTGATACCTTACTCTATTCCCACCTTCTTGCTTGGTTTCTCCTCCCACCTCCACTTTTTTCCTAGCTGTCCTCCCATTTTTTGGTCACTTTCAACCTTATTGTCCTCCCATTTTTTTCATTTTCCCAGTTTCTGCTCCAATGCTCTGCCCCACCGTTGGCACTTTTCTTTCCCCACCTTTCCATGTACATTTGGCCATACATGTTAGACTGTTCCCTTCAGACAGAAGGAACAAGGGTCGGAAATGTTAGATTGTAACTTTCCTTGCTTTGTTCTCCCAGGAGAGAAGCCGATGTCAGTATTTACATGCATGTTTATGTGGAGTCAGGAAAGATAACTGCAAACTGAATGAGTTCGCTCTCCTCCATCTCTTTTCCTGCTGGTGCTATGAAGTATACATTGGAATAAGCAGCTTATCAATAAGTGCCAGAATGCATTGATCTTTAGTGGCCGCCATCTTATGATGGATGAACACACCGTGGCATACACAGGTAACGTTGCAGCCTGTTCACTTCAAGGTTGTATTACCATATCCCCTCATCATCAGAGTATGCTATATTTCACAATGTGGCGACTTCTAATTAAGCTGAAAGAGGGTGACGTTCTGCTGCCCCTCCCGCCGTCTTCTCGCATTATTCCAACTCTGCTGTAGGAAGCAGGAAAGTGTTTGTTTAGCTGTGGAAGCATTGTGTACCTTCTTGGATGCAAGTACAAATATGCCGGCAGATGTTGCGCCAGCCACACATAAATCTTTGCTCTGTGACATGAAATGGGCACCGGAGCATCATTTTGTGTTGGAGTAAAATGGCAGCTTCAAAGATCAATGCAGATTTATAGCGTGAGTGTGGCACTGCACGCCACTGTCACATATGGATCATTCCCCTGAAGAATGGCAAGCCCCCCTTAGAGAAGTAGAAATTGTAAAGTTTCTGATCTGTTGAGACGTAACTTGCGTTTACTAGAAGGGGGAAAAAATTCCAAGCCCAAAAATTGCTAGTAGTGTGTATATGAGTGTGATCAATAGGATGAGATGGAGGCATTGAAGGTATCTTACCCCTGATGGGACTGTGAAGACCCACCGTGGTCTCGTCTCCTGTAATAGGTCTGAAGTTGGTGTTTTCAGAGTCTTGTTTCACTTAGTGCAGATATTATGTTTATTGTTTAGAAGTGTTTATCCGAAATCTCCTCTATAAAGATATAATTAAGCTGTATGTCACCCTAATAGGTCTGCTGTAGTTAATATTTATGGAATTCTTTTTTATTTTATTTATAGTTTAATAAGGAGTTAACCTTTTATGATTTTCTACTTTCTTGCTTTTATTTACAAGAACGTTAAACATATATTAATATTGGCCTTTATTCAGTTCATTGTTAGATGTGCCGTTAAGAGCCTCTGTCTTTAATTTAGATGACATAAAAGGCAATTTTTCCAATCAAAATGGAGGACCACATTATAAAATGTATGGAGAACAGTATTGGAACACACATCTTAGACTATCTGGACATAATCAAGTTTCACCCAAGATTTACTGGCTTGAACTTCATGCCGTAAGTGAGACTCTTAGCAGTATACTGTAGTTATCCATGATGCTAGGAGTACATACGTCCCGTACTGCAATTGGTAATGGACAGTATATTGCTGGAAGGTAGGGACTCCTACCATCAAAGATAACTAGGATGATAGGAGTCCTAGGTTCTGTGGCGTGACAACATACCCTTCTCTATCTGGTAGTCTGATGGACTAGTCTGCATATGATGAATGGCAGGAGAATGTTACCTGCCTGACTGCAATGTGGCAACTGTAAATTGTGGTGGAGGAGGGATAATGCTGTGGGTTGTTTTTTAGGGTTTGACCTATGCCCTTTAGGTCTAAGACGACAAATCTAAATTCTTCAGCATTCAAAGACTTTTTAGTTAACTGTATGCTTCCAACTTTGTGATGCATAGCATGCTCCATACAGACATAGTTGGATGGATTTGGTATGGAAGAACTTGCATGATTCCCCCTGTGAGCACCTTTAGGATGAACTGGAACCGAGCATGAGACTCGACCTCTTGTCCAATAGGGGTTGGGAAAACTTACTAACTCTGCCTTTAAAGTAAAATGATCATTTTTAAATTTTTCTCTATAATTATTTATATTGTATCTATTAGTTCAGTGCATAGTTTGTTGTATAAGAGTTGAGTCAGATTATTATGGTGACCTCCTACTTTTGACATTGTCAGTGTGTACCTCATGAAGAAAGCGATGTGTTGTGGGCTGGCTTGGTGAGTAAGTAGGGTGCGCAGAGAGCTGTCTGAACATTGTCATGGGTGAAGAAGGATTATGTATCAGAGTTGCAGAACGGAATCATTATTGGCTTTCTGGGATGTCAGCATTTTGGACCACTGGGATGTCAGATGAGAATTGGACCACTGCTTATTGGCAATGGGTTGTCTTCTCCAAAGAGTCAGACGAGAAACAGTAGAGAACAAATACCATGTAACCATTGTTGGAAGAGCGCAGACTGATTGAGGCAGCATTATGGTCTGTGGAATTTTTTCATGAACTGCAGTAGCATGGCTCCACATACCTGAGATAACTAACCAGCACTTTATTGAGTCGGTCCTAGCCCATCTATCTGCTGTCCTTTCTGCACGTGGCGGTTGCTCTGGACATAAGCTGGTGGTCATAACTGACTGTGTGTGTGTGTATATATGTGTGTGTGTATATGTGTGTATATATATATATATAGTTTGTGAATGAGACGAATAAGTGTTACGTTTATTTTGTGAAAGAACAAAAGACACATCTAAGTGAAATCAATATTGGGTGTGACCGTCCCTTTACCTTTAAGACAGCAGGTACATGTATATGTACAGGTACATGGTTATTGAAGGAACTCAGCAGGGAGATTGTTCCAAACCTCTTTGAGAACTAACTATGGCTCTTCTGTGGATGTAGGCTTGCTTACATTCTTCTGGCTCTACATCAGTGGCAGCATGGTGGCTCAGTGGTTAGCACTGCCACCTTGCAGCGCTGGAGTCCTGGGTTCAAATCCCGCCAAGGACAACATCTGCAAGGAGTTTGTATGTTCTCCCCGTGTTTGCGTGGGTTTCCTCCATGTACTCCGGTTTCCTCCCACACTCCACACAATGTAGATTGTGTGCCCTATATGGGACAGTGACTGACAATATCTGGAAAGCGCTGCGGAATATGATGGCGCTATATAAGTAAGCATAATAAATAAATAACCCTAGGCCATATGCACGGTTAATTGTGTACTATTAAAAAAAATATACCTATGTCTTAAATTTGAAAAAAAAAATCATATTTGATTTATCACTAAAGAAGGGTTTGGTGAATGTGCATATGAAACTGGTGGGTTCGGTACCTCAAACAAGGTTAAGACCCACTGCTCTACATGTTTATCAGACAGTCTCCAATAATCTTGAGATCAGGGCTCTGTGGGGGCCATATCATCACTTCTGAAACATCTTGCTGTCTGTGCTGTAAATGGTTCTCAGTTACAGTGGCTATATGTTTTAGTTGGTTGTCGTGCTGCAGAATAAATTTGACACCAGTCGGACTCCTTCCTAATGGTATTACATGGTGGATAAGTATCTGCCTATAATTGTCAGTATTGAGTACTCCATTAATCCTGACCAAACCCCAGTTGCATTTGCTGTAATATAACCTCAAACTTGCAAGGAACCCCCATCGGGCTTCACTGTTGAATCCTTCACCAATTAAAATTGTGACCTCTTGGTCCAGAACTCCTGCTGCCATTCTTCTGCACTCCAGTACTATGTGTTTGGACATAGTTCTCCTTTCCTCTCTCGACCTTATTTTTACTTTGAAGGAATGGCTTTTTGTCCATAATTCTTCCATGAAGACCACTTGTGGCCAGACTTCTCTGAACAATAGCCGAGTGTACCGGAATCCCACTGGTTTCTGCCAGTTCTGAGCTGATGGCATTGCTGGACATAGGATTTAGAAGGGAGTTGAGCATGATGTGCCCTTTATTTGCCAACCACTGTCTCTGTAGTCTTCAATGTCTGGGATTACATTACACCTACATTCATATCACACTTGTTCATTCACTTAATTTTATTAATTGGCAAAAATAACTTGGTAATACTTCTATTTCTTAAAACAATCTTACTTTGCAGAATTTTTTTTTACCACATCTGCCGGAAACTTTTTTTTTTTTTTGTCCTATACTGTGTCTATTTTTTTTTGTAATGCTTAATTTAGTTTCTTTGATTTAGGTAATGTAAAAAATAAGTGTCAGCTAGGGTATTTGTAAATTGGAACTGTGATAACAGATTTTTTTTTTATATAATAAGGGAAAAATGCAATCTGCTACTTATATTAGTATCTACACATAGCTTGTTTTTATTACTTTACTAAATGTTTTTTTTTTTTTTTTTTTAAATAATTGGAAAAAAAATCTTCTAGCATTAGACTGTGATAAACTGCTCTGTTTTGAGACAAATATTTTGCAGCTGGTATCAATGTTTATTCACAATGTGTTAGCTTCCCTGAACATGTTGCTGATATATTGATATTACAGTCGTCTACAATCATGTTACTTTTTTCTTTTTGACAGGTGGTCATCGGCTGCCAGGAAAAAATCCAGCACTGGTAAGTAACAATGTATACTTTAGAATGTAAAAATATCTTGGGATTTATTCAGACATTTATTTATTTTATAAGATTGCAAACAAGTTTACATGCTAAACAGATGCCAGCAATGTGAGCAACTGCGTCCTTCACTTTGTCCTTCTAGTATCCAGGCCAAATCAACATGTTGCACTTGGTGGTGGTTGTCATCTACTTACTTTTCCTGTTCTGACTCCTCCTTCTTGTTCTCTGTTCCATTGTCATTTTTCACAATACAGAATGTATGGATGAAAAACAACAAGTGTCAAGTAATCTGCTTTTCTACCGACTGAATGCATACCTTAAAAACTGCTGATGGTGTAGTCGCTGCCTTGCTACTTTGTGGATTCCATTGCTTTTGGGAAACGGGAGGCATGTACGCAACCTAGATGGAGGATACCTAGTTGACATTCTCTTTCAAAGAAAGCCATGCTTGCGCACCACCATGGACCTGTAGAACAGCAATTGTTACCAAGGACTGTACATGTCTTTCACAGCAGATAGGGTCAATGCGTTGCGCAGCAGTGATTGCTACTGTAATAGTGCTAAGTGCCAGTGACACAAGTACATGGGTGTATATATATATATATGTGTGTGTGTGTGTGTGTGTATATATATATATATATATATATATATATATATATATATATATATATTCACTTTACTGCATGGCACAATGATTTCTTATCAACAGGCCACCAGTCACAATGATCGTGCCACCCCCTGGTGTGTCTACTATAGGCCTCCTCAAACTATTTTGACTCTCACCTCACAAGTCACTGATGTGATGCCGGGGCAAAGAAATACTATCATGGATTGCCAAAAAAGTGCCACTGTGCTGTACATACAATACCCTCATCAGTGGAAACCAAATGCCACAGTACAGTACCCACTGCCACACCGCTATGTAGTACAAAATACCTCCCCTCCAGTGTGAGATATCCTCGTCCAGCAGAAAATGCATTTGGGAAGAGCTAAACAGCACAGTGCAGCACAAAATAGTTCTCCAAATGTGCCAAAAACCACAGTGCAGCTCAATATTTCATCCTAGCAGTGCCAAATGGATACCACCATGCATAACCAAATAATTCTGTGTAGTAGCAAGGAAATGCCAGTTTGCAGCATAGGAGACTCTGGTTGAGCTGCTGCAGGGTGACAGACCTGTGAACTCTTGGTGATTAAGTTATCACAGGTCCTTTAGCCTGTCTAGTTACAGAGACTGCACTGAACGCAATTCTGACAATATTAGTGCAGTGTCTGCTTTGGATTGCCTGCTTTGTGCTGAGAATGACAGTGACAGAAGCCTGTGCCTCCCCAGCCAGTAAGCCCACCTCACAGTTTCAAAAGCATCGGTCTAGTAAACATGTATCACCATACCATCACTATAAAGAGATGGTGAGCAGGTGTATGTGGCCTTGAAGACCAGACACTGCTTGCATGAGTGCTGCAGGCTCTTTCAGGCAGTTGTTTGGTGGGGATGTAGAAACTCTGAGACCTTTACTGATCGGATATTGATAGGTCATCATGGTCATAATAATGAAAAATCCATGACGTGTTCCTGAGATGAACTGTCAAGTCCTCTAATTGTTTATTACGCTCTCATCCCATCTGCCCATGCAGCGATCTGCAAGTTGCATCTGTCTGCTCTTTATAGATACTGACAGCAGACTGGTATACAGTCCACGCCATAGGTTAAATTGGCCTTCCTGGGTCACATTTAGGGTATGTTCACATTTCCTTAAAGGAACATGCAGAAATCTGTGAGCTCCAAAAAAATCCTGTTCATCTGAGTGGAACTGGTTTTCAGGCACAGCAAAATCTGCAGTGTGCAATTGTATTTATCTATGCATCCAGAAATATACTCTGTCTTTGTTTGAAATTACGCCTGGTTAACATCTGCATCAGTAATCCGTTCGGGAAGTCCACATGGGGACCCCCCCCCCCCCGAATGGACTACCGAACGCATTGGCAAGCAGTGAGCAGTGAAGGCACATGGACCCCATAGACTATAATGGGGTCCGTGTGCTTTCTGCACGGTCTCCGCACAGAACATCCAGACAGAAAAGTACTTCACGATCTACTTTCCTGTCAACCTGACTCATGTGGAGATCGTGCGGAAAGCACACGGACCCCATTATAGTCTGCTGCTTCTACGGTTTCCAATGACGTCTTTCTCATTCTGCATTGCAGCTCCATTTTCATGAAAATCAATGTTTTATTCTTGCAAGTTAGCTGAAAGGGGTTTTAGGGCCGTTTCTCCTGACAGAACTTTGCAGACAAAGTGGAAAATGTTACTCATGCAGTTGGGAGAGGAGATGGGCAATTATCTAGAGCACAGTGTAAAGCCCCAGCAGGCAAAGAAATGCCCCAAATCCCTTTTCAGCCAATTTTCATAACAAAATCCTGATTTTCATGAAAATGGAGCTGCAATGAGAGTAAAGTGAAAAGTGTAGAAGCAGCCCTTCAAAGTACGGTCATTGGTTTAATCCAGATTTCCTGCTGATAGACTCTCTAGAAGATGCTTCACAAAGAGTTTCGCATTTCTTGATGATAGAAGATAATGACTAATTTATAAAAATTTATGTGGGTGCTGCCCCTTTTTTTTTTTTTTTTTTTTTTTGTAATTTGTGGACCTTATTCCAGTGGATTTCTGGTCATAGTGATAGTGACACCTTATGGACCAAGACCTACTGGTATACTTATCAAAACTGCCATTTTCAATCTTGATAATCTCACCTCGAGTTTGTGCCTAATTTGTGATAAGGTGCGTGCCGTGTCATAAATTAAGAGAATCTACTTGGGTCCATACGCCCAAACAAAAGTTTATGCCAGCTTCTTGCTGGTTTAGATTTGTGTTGTAGCTTACACCTGAAAACTGGCGTAAACAATGATGCATCTGATGGAGTTCCCACCATGATCTCGTTGAAAAAAAAAAAAGTGGCGTGCGGAGCACAGAGCATGCAAAGTCACCATTTGTGCTCAATTCATTCATGTATATATTGCAGCTACGTGTATTAAAAAGTGAAGTGTGGAGATTACACTTTTTCATACAGTTGAAAACAGACCAAATGTTGGCTGGCAATACACTTTTTGGGCAGACACCTGAGGAACAGAAATCTGTTCGCCACCAACGTTTCCAATATACTTTGGTTGCCATCAAGATTCGGCACTGCATACAAACACACTATAGTAATAAAAATACCAATAATGGTGATAATAACTATAAAAAAAGCAAAAAACAAGTAATAAAATAATTACTAATAAAAATAGCAACAATAATTATAATAAAATAACAAACATAACTAATAAGATAATTGCATGATAATACTAAATGGCACCAATGATAAATTATACAATACTTTATTAAAATATCTGTAGAATAATACTCATAGAAGATAGCACTAATAATAATAAAACCACAGCGATGCCAATTACCACAAAAACAGTAACAACCATTAAAATGTTAAGCGCAATCATAAAATGATCATATGATAAAAATAGCGACAATAACAGAAGCGACAATAGTAACAAAGATGTTTATTATAAAGTCGTAAAATAAAAATGGCATAAACCAAATTATCGCAAACTAATATGTAATAAATTTCCATTGCTGATGCCATTTAGAGTTGTCATCTTTACTCCCACAGTTGGACATCTTCTCGACAGGGGGGCTAAGTTTAAAGGATTTTGGGGAGGCAGAAAGTGTTCAAACGTCATATTCCAATCTGTTTTCTCTAGGAAGAAGGTAGAAAAGGACTATGATGCACTTCAGGAACGACTGGCAACCTTGCCGGATAAACTGTCCTATGATATTATGGTAAGTGTTGTAAAAGCTGCTCATTTTGCATTAAAACACCTTCAGTTATAAACAGCCTTGACTAGATGAATAGTACAGGTGAATATAAGAAACTTTGTAATGTATCTTATTAAAGAAAATAGTTTTCTTCTGCACTTTTCTCATTGAGTTACTTTCTACGTATTTGTCGATGGAGGGGGAGTTGGCTGTTAGAAAAGACACTCAAATAACTACTACTGCTACACTCTGCCATCCTGTGCTCTTTCAACACTAAGTTTGTAGATAAGAGGCTACCAGTGACAGAACAATGCAATAATCATTTAACCAGCCGACAGCAGCCTGCTACTCCTCCTTCCCTCTCCATAGAGCTCTGTGTGTGATGCTGAATACAAACAAGCATTTAGTTATTTTTTTGCACTACATTGTACAGACTAAAACATTTTGTGGGGAATTGTTTAAAGTATACCTATTTAATTTTTAGTCTTGACACTTCTTTTTTTTCTTCCAGGTACCATTTGGCCCCCTAGCTTTCATCCCTGGGCGCCTCGTCCAAACCAATGAAGTTACCGTACTACTTGGGGACAACTGGTTTGCCAGATGTTCAGCAAAACAGGCAATGAGTTTAGTGGATCACAGGAAAAAACGTGAGTACAGAAGTAGACGTGCCTACTGGTGTTATGTGAGAACAATGCGTATTGTGTAATCTAATGTGTATAGTGGCGTCCCAACTCTCCACGAACCTGAGGGGTAAAAAGGGAATCTGTAGTAGTGCTTGTGTATGGGAAGAGCGGGGTTGAAAGGGATATCTGTTGGTCAGATGAACGTACAACCTACAGTTATCCGAAGCTTATGAACAGTAATCTGTAACCATGAAAACACAGGTGGCGAAATAAACTCATACTGTTTTAACTTTTATACATTGTGAGGTTAGACTAGACCTTTTTTTTTTTTTTTTTGAAAATTGTACATTATACCATACAAGTTAGGACTCGTTCACATCTGCGCCCGGGGCTCTGTTCTGCAGGTTTCCGTTTCCTGCACAAAACAGGGCAGGAGACGGAAACCTGCCGGCAGGAAACCATTCATTTGAACGGGTTTGAAAAGTGTCCGGCTGTGAGCGTTGGTGAGCGTTTTATGCTCTCCGCGGCCAAACTGTTTTTTTTTTTTTTTTAAACCGGACACAGAGTTGGACATGCAGTACTCTGTGTCCGGTTTAAAAAAACGGTTTGGCCGCGGAGAGCATAAAAAGCCCACCGGTGCTCACGGCCGAACTCTGCATGAAAGGTTTCAGAAGACGGAAACCTGATAAGAGTCCAGATGCTGGGGTGAACCCAGTGTAAGGGGGCATCCGCACTTGTGCCTGGTATCCGTCCATCGTGAATCCGTCTTAAGATCAAAAAAACAGATTTAGAACAGTTTACAGTCTGTTTAAAAACCCATTCACTTCAATGGGTTTTTAAAACAATCCGCAGGTGTCCGTTTTCAGCCTCTCCGCTGTGTATCTGCTCTTTTGGACAGAGACCAAAGTCTGATATGCAGGACTTCGTGTCTGCAAAAAATAAGGATACATGGCAGAGAGGCTGAAATCTGACACCTGCGGATGGTTTCAAAAACCCATTGAAGTGAATGGGTTTTTAAACAGAACATTTGCAAACCGTTCTGAATCTGTTTTTCTAATCTTAAGGCAGATTCACGATAGTTGGATACCAGGCGCAAGTGTAAACGAACCATAAGTAGTCCAATACAAAGACAGAATAAGGGCTAGTTCACACGTGAACTGCCCGCGCAGGTTTTGACACCGAGAGAGACGCGGCGAGCCGTGTCTCTCTCTGGTCAAAACCCGCCTGCTGCGACCATCGCGGTCGCGGCTTTCCCCTCCGCTGTCGGCTCAAATGAATGAGCTGACATAGGAAGGTGCTGCCGGGGGCAAAATCTGCCCCTTTGCCCACGTGTGAACTAGCCCTAAATACAATCTGTATTCTGTACAATAAACACAGAAACCGGGTAAAAAACAAGAAAATGTAAACAAGCAAAACACTGCTGCAGAGTCCATAACATAAGTATAATAAAAGAAAACAAATAGTCCCGAAGGAAGTCTAGGCAGGGTAGCCAAGAAAAAGGCAGTAGTCAATCCAACCTGTAGTGGGCGACAGCATAGAAACGCAACAATACTAAAATACGTTTCAATCCAATCAGGACCGTTCAACCAGAAATGGCCCCAGAAATATTATAGAGGTCAGAAATCTAGGTGTGGTCATGGGAATATTGATCAGCATCTCTTATCTAAGTAATAAATGCACTAAGGGCTTTGCGAAAAGATTAGTAGTAGGAGTAGTGTATTGTGAGAGGTGAATTACACCAGAAACCCCAGACTTTTTGGAATTTTTTAGGGCAGAGCCTAACTTTTTATAAACCAGTTGATTATATGGTAAAACTGAGTTCACTAGCTTTTTCCACATCTACAAGGAGAGTGGCCCATCAGACTAGACAGTCTTAACCTGTGCCAGACTTTTCAAAGTGTCTAATGCTGTTTATAAATATGGCGTACTTATAGCCAGTCCAATCTATCTTTACACCACTTATTAATTGCCTTAGGTTACAACAAAATTTTGGCACATTTACTAAAAATTTGGGACATTTTCTGCCTCATAGTTTTGCATATTCGGTTCTGTTGCCTTTTCATTAATGCCTGCCCGCCTGTCGGACAAGGATTGAAAAGTATTAGAAAGTGTCCAAATGGGTAGAAGGTAAGGTGTAAGACGTATATTATTATTTATATCATTATTACTTCTCCAAAAATTGTGGCACAATTCTAGTGCATATTTATTAGTTTATTAGCCTCTGCCCGTGACTTCGTCTGCGTATTGTTGACGTCGATAATCCGCCTATTTTCAGCATATTGCTGCCGTTGATAGTTCGCCTGCTCTGGCATTTCGGCAGCTGTCAAGCTGTCCTGCTGCTGAACTTGTTCCTCACGCCATGCATGTGATTGTTCCGGCATCTCAGCAGCTTGCTGGCACGGCATGTAATGAGCGTGTTGTTGGCGTTGATAGTCCCCCTCAGGTCCGCTTGAGGAGAACTCTGACTTCTGGCTACCTTCATAGCTGTGGTTGTTTTAGAATTTTGCAACAAATTAGATTTTCTTTTTCCTGGCATTTTTAAAATTGGCAAACTGCCAATTTGCATTAAAGTTGTTTTCCCATCCAGTGTGTCAGCACTGCCTGGAGCAGATCAGACAATATGCAAATGCATGTACAAAATCCACTGAGGGTTAGCTGAGTGTGTAATTAAAGAGATAACTGACATGGCTTTATCATCAATCTCCAATTAACTGAGATAATGCTGCTGCCAAGAGCAGTTTAATATAATATGTGAACATAAATGCATAACAGTCGTGAAGCTATGTCATTTACTGGAATAAAAAGTAGCCTATATTTTTATCCAGGTTTCAAACTATCTATGTGCCTAATTTCATCCAAATCCGTTCAGCCATTTTTGTGTGAAAGTGTAACACACACAAACTTTCACATTTATAATATTAGTAGGATATGAGAGATCAGATAATCCTTTAATAGTCCCACAGTGGGGAAATTTCAGCATGTTACAGCAGCATAGTAATACAGGTACAGGATAATACACAGTAATATATTACAGAAGTAGACACACATATACTGAGAAAAAGAAGATATACTAGGAGTCCGTAGCAGCTAAGTAAGAGAAGAAAGAAGGAAGACTTCAGGGTCATGTAGTTTTCTGTGCGGAGTGATCTTCGCTTGGTCTGATGTAGATTATACAGCCTGGTCGCGGTTGGAAGGAAGGACTTGCGATAGCTCCTTCTCACACTTAGGGTGAAGCAGACGGGGTCTTACAGTGCTGCTAAGTGCCATCAAGGTCTCATACATGGGGTGGGATTTGTTCTCCCGCATGGAGGTCATCACGGACAGTATTCTTCTGTCACCCACCACCTGTACTGGGTCCAGGGGGCTCCCCAGGACAGAGCTGGCCCTTCTGATCAGCCTGTCAAGTCTATTTCTGTCCCTGGTTGATATACTGCTCCCCCAGCAGGCCATACCGAAAAAGATGCCTGAAGCAACCACAGAGTTGATGTCCCATGCTTCTGCATAGGAGATATAAACGCGCAAATCTAGGAGATTCTTTAACTACTTTTTAATGTTTTGGTTTTTTTTTTAAACACCTACTTTTAGATGTATTTAAAGAGGTCCCTTCATGTGCTCTCCGGGAGTGTTATATACCAAAGCAAAGCTGATGGTGCGCTCAGTACACACTCAGCTTTGCTAGTATCAGGAACAACCTGTAAAATAAAATTAGTATTAGTACCTCTCAAGAACAAAAACAAATAATAAAAACTGATAGTCATATGTACCGACAAACTATAAGGTCTTATAAAGCTACATTGAAATGAAATGTAAAACGTTATGTTCACAGGATTGCTGAGGCGTGTAAATTGTTACTGGTGTAAAGGTGACTAAAGGGTTAAAGTACACATAAGGCACCGGAGTTGTGAGTCAGTAATTTTTTTTTTTTTCAGCCATAAATTCAAACTCTGCAATAAAAAAAAGTTTTTTTTCAATTTGAATGTGATTGTTAGTGGGTTAATCAATGAAAAGAATGTTTCAGAAGTATACACACCCTTTGAACAGTAGTTACAGATGCCTCAGAATAAGTGAGCTGAGAGAATGGCGCTCCCCGCACTTCACCTTCTCCTCCTGATTAAGGGAGATGCTAATAAGGAACCTAAATGCTCCATGTTCCAATCTGTATCCTGCGCAGGCGATGTTGGAGCCGACACCAGGGAATACATCGGAAAGCGCTGCTGATGGGACGTGAGGACTCAGATGGGGTTCGCTGCTATTTTTAGGCCTTGACTTTGCCAGCTGATAATAAACCATGACACATTTTCTTCTGCAGTGAGACTTCCACAAGCAGGCAAATCAAGAGGAAGGGGTTAATTACAGGGAAAAGAGAGAGTACGGTTTTCCTGTATTCTAATATACTTCATATAATCTTGGAACAAACAAGTATTTCATATTCTCTTAAAAAATGAAAGCTGCAATGAGATCGGGCACTCTGGCCAACTAAACCCCCCCCCCTTTTTTTTTCTCGTAGACTTAATTCTGCTCCAGTGTCCCTATAAGATACTTGCCCTTTAATCATAAAAAATGTATAAATATTAATGATGATGATATATATATATATATATATATATATATATATATATATATATATATATATATATATATATATATATACTCTCCACATTAAGAATGCGGAGAGAAAAATCCTGCATGCAGCGCTTTTCTCTCCACATTTTCCGTGCGGAAACCACACAGACCCCCCATTACAGTCTATGGGGTCCGCAGGTTTCCTTAGGTAACCACTTTTTTGTGTGGATTAGGTTTCCTTTTGGGGGGGAGGGTGTCTCCAAATGGACTCCCTGAACGGAAACCCATGTGCAGATGTGAACCAGGCCTTAGTAGAGCAGTCACATGGGAACAAACTTTCATTACTGGCACCCAACTTTCCTAGACTCTAAGTGACAAATCTGCATCATACAGTGATCCATTTCTCTATCCGATATCAATACACGAGTAGACAGATCTCCAGTTTGGAAAAGCTGAGTAACAAACAATATGGTTCCTGTACTGCTCTCACAAGTGCCAGCTTTCTCATACTCCCAAATGGCACATCTGCTTATTTATTCAGAGACATCAGGATGTATCTATGTCAGAACTTTTTGTCCCTTGAACAGCTCTGAGTACCTATACAGTGATCTATACCTCTCGTCTATACATTTTGGAAACTCTGCCACAGCTTTGTCTTCTAAATGACATATCCTAGTTAGGAATATGGAGTGGGGGAGGGGGGCTTGGCAGTATGGAATGTGTCACAGCCACTCAGCTTGTCTAATAACCTGAATGGCATATCCGCCTACCTGTGTAGTAACACATTCTATCATGCCATATCTCTTACATGACTAGGCAGTTATGCCATTAAGATGACTAAAGTTGGGTGACGGGAATTGCCCCTGCCCCAATATAACAGCACAACTAGGCAGATTTGGGAATGTTGGGTGATGGTTGTAATGATGCCGGTGGTAGATGTCACACTGCTTTCCCAGAAACTGATAAAACTGAAGATCATATGAATGAAGCTTTAAACAGAATAGGGCATCTCCAGGACTTGAAGGGATGTTCCCATATTATCAAGTAATAGCATATTGCTGTGATATGCCATCAGTTTATGATCTATGGGTGTTGTACTCTGGGACCCCTTTATCCTCCAGGTCAGTGGCGTCCTAGACTACATTTAGTGCTAGGCCCCTCTTCTCAGTTTCTGCTCCACAGCAGTACTCCTGACCATCCATTGTATAGGGAATTGTAGTAAGCCCCACTTACTTCAGTAGAGCTGTGCTAGAAAAACCCTACAAAGTGGTTGGCTGTAGTGCGGCGGTGTAAGGTAAAACAATGAAGGTGGTAGTTACGCTCTGTTCTGACACCCCCTCAGAAGAGCAGTAGCAGTGCTAGTGGATGGACTCCCACCATTCTGACACTGACATCCAAGAGAAGTACTATCACTTTAGAATATGGGTATTAATGTGGCTGCTTTGATTTTGGGGTGCTTTGCTTCTGCCGTATGACTCTGAGGCTAAGCGCCTGCTGTCAGGCATATACATCGCTGCACGCTCACCACTTCTGACATTTTCACAGCACAATTGATTAGACTTAAGTTACATTGTAATAGAAAATGATATTTAACTGCGTTTCTGGAGAGATTTGCTGGAGGCGCCTCAGGGGACCCTCAGGTGAGAATGATATGAGCCGTTCTGTAGCGTAATCCCCAGACACGCACGGACGCCTCCTCCATTCAGCTTGAAGTTGGTTTCTCCGCTGCGATGAACAACTCGTGGGTTACAATCCTTCTGGGATTGAGATTTCTCTGTCGTCTTCCACCTTGGTGTGCGGCTCCTTATCCTGCAATCAGTCAGACAGATGGTGTTTGTATAGTCTTTTTTTCCTGATGGCGAATTGCTTAAGGAGCAATTCCACTCCAAATATACCTGTGAATATGGGGCAATGAAACCTGCTTTCTGTCATTGCCTGAAAACTTTCCCGTTTATATTCACAGGCAGAAAACACCCTACAAACGTGATATTTCTTGCAGCTAAGAGGTCGCTACAGTTATAGCTAGTGTGGCAGCACTGACTTTAACAAACTTTTCCTTACTGGGATCTGAAGGGATCATGATGTAGTCTGCGGTCTTCTTCTATTGGCATCTTTTGACAGTGCCTTAAAGATGTTTTCCATGACTTGTATATTGTATCCCTGGGTCCTCAATATGTGATCAGTGGATGTCTGACATCTGGGTCCTCCTGCAGTCAGAGGCTGCAAGGCACACAATGGCTGCGGCCTCTTCATCCGGCTGATTTGTGGTGGTCCCGGTTGTGAGACCCTGATCAGCCACATATTGATGACACGTCTCTATACATTGGATGTATGTTAGTTGAGCCAGTCGAAGGCATATGATGTATGTTGCATTTGAACATGCCCAAGCCTTATAGTCTTTGGAAGACCAGATGACAATTTTAATAGTCAAGGAAAATCAGAGGGAGCTGTCATGTTGTCAGTTGTCATCCATCTTCCCATAGTCCTGATCAGCAAATCTGGCCTCTTGTGCAGTATAACCTCTCACTACTATTGCTGCACTATTTGGTAGATGGGGAGCTGAATGGCTTCCTTTCCTCCCCCAGTAGAAATGGGATGTTTTAGGCAATTTAATTGGCTGTCACCCAACTTTACTACATTTTTAAGTGCACTAGTAGTCAGATTTTCTATTCAGAGCTGTAATAAAGCTGTTGTGACTACCTAAATTTTCAATGTGGGACAAATAAGAGGAGTTATGTACTAAAATATATTTATGCGTTATGTTCACACACATTCATGTATCATCCTCCTGTTGAGCAAAATGCTGGCGCACTTCTTTCATTTAAAGGGATCCTATCATTAAAAGACAAATTTTTCTGCCTAACACGTAGGAATAGCCTTAAAAAAAGGCTATTCTTCTCCTACCTTTAGATGTCTTCTCCGCGCCGCCGTTCCGTAGAAATCCCAGTTTTCGTTGGTATGCAAATGAGTTCTCCCGCAGCACTGGGGGGCGTCCCCAATGCTGCGAGAGAACTCTCCAGCGACGCCTCCATCTTCTTCAGGAACGTCCTCTTCACGTGTCTTCTTCCGGCACAGGTGGTCAAACTTGTAAGCCTCGGGCAGAGCCGACTGCGCATGCCCGCGGCCACAAGAAAAATGGCCTCTTACACAGTAAGTAAGCGGCCATTTTCTTGTGGTCTGAATACCATACTATTTGCCGATGCAAAACAGATCATATTTACCCTTCTAGACTGTGGGAAAGCTGAGTGACTACCCAAGTCAGACGTGTAACAGTGGGCATATCCGTTATCACTTGGCTTTGTTAATGCACCGAGTACATGGCCTCCAATATGCCTGCACCTTCTAGGCAGATTTGTAGTCTTGAGAAGAATGTTCTTTTGGAAACTAAATTGGTAGGAATCGCCCAACTTTCCCAGAACCAGATAATATAAGAACATAATGATGGATAGCAAATGGTTCCATCAAAGATTTGGACAAAGGATGGTTCATTTAATGGAGAAATGATTTATCTGCTTCTTTAACTGAGAAACCATCAGCATGGAGGTTCTGTTGTGCAGGGAGTGATATTATTCTCAGTGCTAGGTGTATCTGACCTCTTCTGCCGGATGATTGTGGTGGAGTGGCCAAAACGGGTTTTGGTATATCAGATCTCAAGCTATTTGTAGTGTTTCAGATGCTGTGCTCTAACTTCAGGCATACGGCTCCCTACGACAGGCTTCCTGGCACTCTTAGGTCTATCTGGAAGACATTTGCTTATATCTCAGCATTGTCTTATTTTGTCATTTTTTTTTTTTTCCTTTCCTCTTGCCTGGCAATAATAAACTTGGGGGATGGGGGTCATAATTACCTCCTTTCCATTGTGCTGCTTCCCAAAACGCATTGCACATATTAAGCCATTAAAGTTCTTTAAAAGACTTTGATTTTTTACTCACCAAAAATAGCAATAACGCGTCTCACAAGGCAGCGTAAATATCCTGGCATAACAAAAAAAAAAAAAAAGTATTCAGAGCTGCTTAGCATAAGAAAAGAAATCATTGGGAGAAGAGATGTGGGGGGGGGGGGACCTTTTTATAAAAGAGCAAATTATCAGGATTATTGAAATAAGGAATCTCGAGGCGCTCGCTTTCTTCATTGATATAAGATACAGAATCATTTGGAAGGGTAATCGGCGGTGGCACAGACAAACACGCATTTAGGGTCCTCCTTGAAATCAGTTCTGCCTCTATATAGAGTCAAGTGCCTTTAATCTGGAACCCCGTCATCTGTATTTCATAATATTCCATCAGAAATAGTCCCCATAATGAGTCAAAGTGATATTTCGAAACTTTTTAGGGTTCATTAACAGCGACCAAAATTTGTATATATATATATTTGTAATTTATATATGTATATATATATATATATATGTATATAATAAAAAAAAAAAAATATATATATATATATATATATATATATATATATATATATATATATAATATGACCCCCCCCCATATATTTTCTCACGTCTCCTAGCAATACATAGTAATACATCCCCTGTTCCTATGTTTGGTTCTGTAGTTGTGCAGGTTTTCAATTCAGACGTCTGGGAAAGCTGGGTAAAAAACAATGTTGTATCTATATTGGTTGTTAAGCAGCATTTCAAGGAGCTGGGTGACAACCATTATGACCTACTGTATAGCACCTGGCTTTTCTATGCCACTGAATTTACACGACAACACATGATTTTAGCTACAGCTGGCCGTGATACTCATGCAGAATATATACTGGTAGCTTTCACATTCAGAGCTCTTGTAAAGCTGGGTTATGACCCCTGTGGGAACTGTAGTGGTAGCCATATTGGATGTGTCCCTGCTTTTAAAGAAACAAGCTGTTCTTTCTGAGAAAGTTGGGTGATCACTTAATGGGTTGTCACCCAGCTTTCTAGATATGCAGTGATATGGTGTTGTATAAGTTTGCAGCACAGTACACTTTGTGTTAGTTGCCCCTCATCCTGCTGACGGCCCACAGATAAATTACTGTATATTCCCGCAGGTTGTCTGCTTCGCTACATCTTTGTGCAGCAAATCTACTGGTGTCCTCCATGATTTGACGCGTGGCAAAAGTTATTTTCAAAATGTGAAACGTTTTCCCCAAATGGGTGCTATGTCCCTTTCTTCCCTAGAGGTGGCGCTGTTGCGGTTTATGCAGATTTAACAGCTGGCACCCATTTCATTAAAAACAAATCATAAGTTCCTTTTATTGATTGGATATTTATGTATAAACCATGTGTACAGCTGGAAGGGGGCCACCCCTAGAATCAGGACAGCCCACCCACCCCACCAGAAATGTCATATATATAGCTGTCTTTATCATTGCAGAAGAATGTGCCAGGAAGCCTCCACTAGGAAATTTGTCTTTTTAGAGCAGCCAAAACTCTTGTAGCTTTAATGGTGTGTCTGTCCAGCATCTGCTCTCACATCCTGCGCAGCACTCCAGTCTTCAGACTGTATGGGTGAGGTGCACAACACTTATATACTGGCGTATAAGGGACCTTGTTAGGGTTACTACTTTTAGTATGGGGACCTTACACAGTCATGTCCCTATTGTGTTCATAAGTAAATGACCCATGTTACAATAATGAATGCTAGGTGTATGAAGCTCTTCATGAATAGTTGTCGCTTATTCTTTCATTATTCTCAATCATCTTCAGGGCTGTGGAGTCTGTAGGTCAAACCACCAACTCCAACTCCTATTTTTCCACAGCCCGACTCCTTAATAAATGGCTGACAATGATTTATAAAGATTCTCGAATTCATTAAAAGCCAGTGATTGAATTCCTATGAAGGTAAATATGCAACAAGCTCTGCGTCTAATTCATTCTACAATATTAATAGTTGGATATTTAAAACCAATTTGAGTTGAAGTTGGAATTGATCTTTTTTTTTCTGACTCTGAATCCACCCAAAATTTTAAAGGGTTGCACCAACCCCTGTGGAGGTGGGAGAGGTATAAAATAAAAGCCTAGTCACCTGTCCCTGTTCCATTGCATGCTGCTGATCTCTGCTCAATCTCCTGCCGTCAGGGCTTTCTTGAGGCTGAAGGTCCTGTGCCCCATGTGACCACTGAAACCAAAGGTGCAATGTTAAAAAGTGAAATTGTTCAGCACAGGCAAGCAAACGTGCTTCAAATCGACAACATTCTCAGTGTCTGGCAGAAATGTGCAGCATTTTCACATGGATTTTGCCCCGTTTTAGTGCATAGGTGTGAAATCTGTGATGAAAGCACATTAGAATTTGTGTAAGGCATAGAGAGTTTGCGGTGGAATCCTGCTCTAAAGTATAGGAAATGATTGAAAAGTGTAGTGTTTTTCATTCTATCCAGTTTATAGTATTTTGGTGGGTTTTGTGGGCGTGTTTCCACCCCCACCCTCTTTTGTATTTTTTATTTCTTCATCGAAAAACAGGTTGTAAGTAAATAAGATGACTTTTTGTTTTATTAAAGACAACAAAAAACAACTTGCAGACTAAGGCTGGGGCTACCCAGCTACTGTTTACCAGAGAGCTCCTCTAAGGTGTCTTCAGCAATCCGCATTGAGCGCTCTTTTGGACGTTAAACTAAAGCGTGCCGTTCTAATATCCACACTCAAAGCGCATGAGAACTCCCAGCTGTTGCCAGACACTTGTGGTTTGATCTTGAGAATCGCAGATGACTCTTCAGCGGCTTTCGGATCGCGGAGGACGCATAACGAGACAACCTCGCACTATTCTACCGCCTTCTGCTAATTGGAGACCAAACACAGGACGTGACAATATTCCCTTGATGATCAGCGCAGACCCCTTCCGGCCACTTAACCCTTGTGTCTAAATATACACCGCCACGTCGGCAGGGAAAGGGTTAAATGGTAATGCTAAACAGCTGTCAGCTGCAGCGTGCGGCCACCAGACGGCCTGTTTAATAACCTCCCAGTTTAAAACAGGCCAAGGCTTCCACAGCTTAAGTATTGATATTTTTTAAAGATTTGCAAGGAAAGGAGGAGGATGGAGGATTAACGTATGTAAATTGACTTGAAGGAAAAATAAATAAATAAATTGGTCGAAAAAAAAAAAATTAGAAATTCATCCCTCTCTTTAAGATGCTTGTATAATGTCACAAGGTTGCAGGCTGGTGGGCAGGATGTACTGTGTGAATGGAGGATGAATTATTGTGAGATGTAACATCATTTTAAGTGTGGTGAGTGAGAACTTTCTCTCTCCTAAATGGCAAGTTATCAAAGGGG